>NW_027273862.1:21110000-21395000 GCF_046630095.1 Trachinotus anak | reverse complement strand
GAGTTGCCATCAGGCAGGACAGCTTGACATTATTCTAAAAATGGCATCACAGGTTGCGCGTCCTTGTGTCTTTGCACATGCAAGTCTCTGGATTTAAATGTACATGCAAGTGGGTCTCAGTACAGCAGGGTGTAGTGGGCATGTGGACCATCATATTGGTCTATTTTAGGCAACAGAGACAGATGCCTTGTTTACACAAATCATCATCACACAGAAAGAGGAGGGATTTGTCTGTATATTGTGTCTCTATACGGTATCTATATGATAGGTATATAGAGAAATGGAGAAATATACACATTGATGAATTGGTATAAATATATATGTATGTGTGTATATATATATATATATATATATATATATTTATATGTAGAGAGAGAGAGAGAGAGAGAGAGAGAGAGAGAGTGTGTCTGTGTGTGTGTGTTTGTGTGTGTGTGTGTAGAATTTGGCCCATATGCACCTCTGAGCACAGTTGGAGACTGAGTGGCTTGGTGAGTCAGATAATTGAATGAGTCAGCCGTGACAAGGCAAGCACATGCGCTGAAGGAACAAGAAGTAACTTTACTTTGCATAAAAAGAAAGACAGGAAATGGATAAAAAGGCAGGGATGTTGTTCATGTAACAAAAATGGTAGAATAGGGAAACAGTGCTCTGCTGTCATGCTTGTACTTTCTTACTATGAAGCAAAGCTTTAGGTCTATGGTATGACCATCTTTCATGCTTACTATAAAAATCTTTGACATCAAGAATTAAGCCACAGACAAACAGTTACTGATGCTATAAATCACTGGCTAACATATCAGACAGAATGTTACACTCATGTACTGATGGTTTTAAAACAAATGAGTATTCAAATCAATACATTCATTTATTTGGTTTAATTGCACTTATTTAACATGCATGACTTTAAGTAGATTTTGCTTCTTTAATTATGCCTACCCCTAAACATTCAATATGCGCTTGAATGTAATTATTGAGGAACAGTTAATTTTGTAACTGCACATCTGCTTGACCACCAAAATTACATATTCAGATCAGGTGGCTTTTGGGATTAAGGAACGATTAGTCAGTTGGTCTTTCCTGCCTGGTGGTGACAGGATCACTCCAGCTGCAAGGCCTGTCAAAATGTCAATGTTCTGGACCCATGAGTACCCAATAGTTATTACTACATTACTACATGGGTACTCAGTACTCATGGGTTAGAACACACTCATCTTCAAACTTAATTTTGACTTATCAACATCGGTCATGCCTGTCTCTGTGGTAGTTCCTGCTACAGAAGGTGTCACTGGGACCACATTTTCCATGATAACACACACACTCACACAGACTCACAAGGTGAAAAGAACGACAGCTATGGTGTTGGTATTGACATGAATAGAAGGATACCGATGTAATGTTGCGACTGTTAGTCCTTCATTTTGGAAATCATTTCTAAATACACATTCTTGTCCATTCAACCTCCACATGTCCTCCACAACTTTCCTCTGTTTTCATCAGTGTGATTTGGGTGCGCATGCAGGAGCAGTGGAGCCGCAGGGACCCTGTGTCTTTTCCGAAAGGGCACTACAAAGAGAAGAGAAATCCAAAACCACGAGAAGGAACTACTTCAATTACTAGCCTGTTTACCTGTGTCAAAATGTGACGGACAGAGGTCAATTTCAAATCAAACAAATGAAATATTAACCAAGAACATTCACGAGTAAGAAACTGTTTTTGGCACTCTCTTTGATGCCCGCCGAGTCAAAGCTGCTCAGAAAGTTGTTTTTTCAGGACTTGATAACCCAGTTTGCAAAGTCAAGGAAGGAGAACTCGTCAATGTAAGTATCATTGTGTGTATGACTACATTCCTAGTGTTGTTTGATGTGATACCGTATGTGCTGATTTAAAAAGATCACTGTCGTCTATGGCACGTCCTCAGAATGTCTTGATGCAACAAAAACCTGCCGTCTGATTTGATGGATGGATTTGGCAGTTACAGGTTTCATTATCAGTGCACTGTGTGTATGTTGTATCATAGCTTTGCTTTGTTGTCACTTCTTTTGGTTTACCAAATAATTTTATATTAACATCATTGCACCATAGGCTTTGATGAATCAGTTAATCAGTTAGCAATCAGCTTGTGTGGAGCAATTAGGAGATGAAGTAGCAACTATTTCCCTCAGGAGATGGTGGAGATCAAAACAAGGCTAAAGGCTAAAAAGAGAGTGGATATTGAACTTACATTCATCAGGTGGACACAAACATGACTCCAAATGCCTGTTAATGTTGCTACATGTCTGCTTGATGTGTAAACAGCCTCGTTTGCTTTATACTGTGATGCAATGTCAATACTGAGTTAACATTTGTACTGCAATCCCAAAGTGGCAAAATATCCATTAATTCTCCTTTAAGAAAATTCAAGCTTTTACACTGAAGTGATTTCCTTCATCAATTAAATCTCAATGACTGTTTTAGTACATGTAACAAATGTATAGTGTCAGTTAATGCAGAGTTTTGGTCATTTAATCCCATTTAAGACCAAGTGGTTATTTTCTTTGCAGACCTACACTTGCTATTTTACTGTTATTAAACAATACATTGTGTATATGTGTATGTGTGGGGGATTAATAGAAAACCCCTGCACTTAAATATCTAACAATAGTTCTAAATTCAAAAGGAAAAATGTCAAAAGACTGAGAACTGGTAAAGAAAAAGTAAACTTGCCAGCCAGAAAACATCAAGAATGCATTAGATGGTGACGTGAGGAAAATAAAACCCCAAGTTTTATTACAAAAACAATGCAACACATCCAAACTAGCTGGCAGAAATATCTAGTGCTACAGTCTGCATTGGAATCCACAGAGTGGTAGCCAGTGCAGTCCACACTACACTAGGCCATCACTCATGTGACAGAGCCAAGCAATAGTAATAGCATTTTCTAAAGATGAGGTTCCTGGTTTTGAAATCTTGAGAAGTTTAATATAATATAGGACACAGTGAATGAAGTTCATAGACTATGATAATCTGGCATAGTCCTCTGCCTTCAAAGAAACACTTAAGACTTCAGTACCTTTATTTCTCGCAATGCCACCTAATGTTGTTTAAGTGGAGACTGGTGGAAAAAGGTTTCATTACCTGAAGTAACTCCATTTTCACAGTAGTTTGATTAAGATGGTAATATGAAACCATTACATGAAGTGATGGAAGATTTGATGACCTGACATAATAGTTAATGTGATCTCCTTTACTTGTAAAATGGATAACAGTGAACAGTGTGACTGTGAGCACAGTGAGAGCCACTGTGTGAGGAACTTCACTTCGCTTCCTAAACCAAGGAGAAAGGGTTACATTATCAGACGCACAACATGATCTTGTAAGGTATGTCACTTGTCCTAGGAAATACTTCTCAAAGTCAGTTTCTCTGTTTACATTCCTTCTCAATGACTGATTACACTTTCATTACTTCATACAAAACCAACACAATATGATCCATTCTGGTGTGTCTAATCCACATTAGAGTTTATTAGAAATACAGTCGTTTTCCTTTGCCTCAAAAGCAGTCCAATAATAGAGAATGATCAGCCAGACATGCCCCAGCATTTTTAGAGTGATACATCCATGAAATTGGATCCGCTTCTCATACTTTCATCCCAATCCGTTATTAATATTCTATATCATCCACACTCTTCCTGTGCTGCATTCCATACTGTTTAGTGGCCTAGGAGGACACATTTGGCTTGTGATTACACAAGCAATTAAATTGTGTTTTACCCTTCCATAATAAGACTGTTCTAAAAAATAACTGTTTTAAAGACAGGTCTTAAAGGCAGGAATTCCCTTTTAAAGCATAAATGTGTCCATAAAATTAAACCATTACATATGGCCTATTGGGATTGATGTATGTCATTGTCCGTCTCTGAGGGGGACGCTGCCTTCTGCATGCATTCTTGCTGCTGCTGTCATATTTTTTTATTTATTTATGTAATTATTTTTTATGTTAGGTATGTGTCACTCACAGCCTTAACTGAGCCAATTCCTAAAAAAGTACCAGCCCAGGTCCTATTTTCCAAGTTGTTTACATTTTTTTTTTTTTTTTTTTCATAAAATTGATCAGATAAGCATTCTCAAGCTTATCAAAATACAGAAGGCCACGCGGAGATTCCTCCATTTATAGTTAGGTAGAGATTAATGGCTGTTTTTTTTTTTTATTCAAATATTATTGCATTAATTAATGCAAACACTTAATTAATACAAAGACCCACCCACCAGAGTTTCCTGCAGTTTTACACTTAAGAAATATAATGGCTAAGAAATTGTTTTTCATTCATAAATAGGGCAGCTCAAGGCCATAAGCAAGGCTGCCAAAATTATTTTAAACACGTGAGTTGCAAGATTCTGCTCAGGATAAAACACAACTAGCATGTAATGTGGAGAGACAAACAGGATATGAGTGGTATATAAATATCTGTTTAGCTAGACTAACACTCGAAAAAACATCTTTAAATAAGATGCTCTAGCTAATTTCACACGTTGCTCACCCTAAGTAACAGCAAGAGGTAACGACTCAGCTGGTGACATTGTGACAACGGAACTAACATTTCAGAGAAAGCTGTGAATCAATGCTATTGTAGTAAAAACCTTTCACACCATTCACAGAACGAATTATCAAGGACAGCTATAGACCTTTTTTGGTGTCTTTTAGCTTATTGTTTTGGTTGTTTTGGTTTTCATTCGCATATGCTTCACTGTGTACATAGTATAGCATTGTATTGAAATGTTTGTAACAGCAAATCAATCTGAATGCTGTCAAAGTTGTAATAGTTACACTGTGGCAGTCGACAATGACTATTGACAGTTCCACGTTCATAGTGGTGTTGTTTATAGTTGTGCCAGCAGGTCACAGATTATTTTTCAAGTCTTACAGGAAAACAAATTGTTGGGCCTACAGTTCAATGTCCACCAAATTCAGAGCCACAGCCAACTGGTTGAAAACTACAGAATTATAGAATGAAACTGAATGATGCTTAATGAAGTGAATATCTAAGTTATACAAATGTGTGTTCCCATAATGAATAGACATGAAAGGCCCCAGACTACCATCACCATCCCTATTATTTACTTGGTGACTGAACAGACCAGGCAGCCAATTACAGTGCCTGTCAAACTGTCAATCATTGTGAAGCAATTCATAGAAATCAAACAGTAAACTGTCACAGCAACAGTGTCAGGTGCAGAGGAGAGAGAAAAGAGGATGCTCAAGCACAGCGTTGCTAAGGAGGAATACAATCAATGTTGACTCTGAATACTGAGCAAGATGGAAAGAAAACTAACCTATAACCCTTTGACATTTCCCACACAGGTTGGTTGCTTAACTCTTATTCCCCATTGTATTCGGACATCATGCAATGAAGTAGATTAACATGAAATGTGTCAGCACCTGTTTTATTCTGTACAAGAGGATAGCACTGCTGCCAGCCAAAAGCAGAGCACTATTACAACAGCATCCTTTTAAAGCTGCTACCTGTGATTGTCTGCATGCTCAGACTTGAAACTACATTTAACTATGAAAGGTTCACTTTAAATCCTTTATTATATTCTCCTCCTCTCTTTTGATTTCTGCTTGGCTCGGTCTCTGCCTCACTTCTCATCTTTCATGTGTCTATTGTTCACAAATAGATTGATCCTTCTGTTTTCCAATGTGCTATCAACTGTTCACCCTAAAACCTGCTGCTCAACCACTATTCAGCTCTTGTGTTTTTACAGATACTCTTATTGCTAGACTGTCAAATCTACCTGCCTGACACTACGCATCTGATCAGTTATCAGTTTGTGATCCTTAGTTCATGTAAATCTGTTGATCTCACATCCATCTGTTGGGTGCTGTCTGCACTTGGCTTCTTCAGCTTCAACATTACAAATCCATTTAAAGGTTGGCAGGTGTGCTTATAATTGCAATCATGGGTGTTTGTTTGCTGTTATTCAAACACGTAGGAATGATCAGGTTTGTTGTCAGTCCATATGCCTTGCTGCTCCAATCTACAAATGTCCTGATCATCCATCAAATCAGACTCATAATATTCACTTGAATCAATATTGCTTGTGTGTTTCTGAATCTCAGAGTTGTGTACTTCAATAGTGGCTAAGGATCAAAGGCTGTGCTCTTTGAAACTGCAGTTCAGTAATAGTAAATCACTCCCTCTATGTGTAAAAGAGACAATGGGAGAGCAAGAGAAGTGAAAAAAATGTGCTCGATATTGGAACATGTGTTTGCTTGGAGGGACTGGATGCATGTATGCATGTGTGTGATTTCAAGTGTGTGTTTGAGTTAAGTGAGTGTTGGTCCTATTACTGCTCTGGTGTCATGGTTTTCTCCAGTGTATGTACCCTGTTTATTTTGTTCTTCTCTCCATCTTCCCCGTGCTGCGTTGGCTGCTTCTCAACTGGCAGCTTTCCAAAAAGAACAGCCTCCAATATTAGTGTACTTGAATGCACACAGACACACGCACATACCATATATACACACATGCTTTGAAAATGATCCTGAGACAATATTACTAAGTCTGGTAAAGTGAAATTGGCTTGGACGCAGCTATCTCGAAATTGTGGTTCTGCCAATGAAAGTTTTACCACTGCTTTCCAAACTTTTTTGACTAAAGTGAAATAAATACAGTGCTGTCCTAATTTTGTGAGTACTCCCAAATTTATTGCAAGAGCTTTTAAAGCAGGGACAAACCTGCCACCATTTGCACGATATCAATACACTGTTTGTGATAGGTTGCTTCTGGTCAAAGTCCAGCGTATTTTTTGAAACCAGTCCACCCCTACTCGTAGAACCAGGGCTGGAGTTTGCAATCATGTCTCTTGTTCATGTTGCTGCACAATATGCAGAAATGTATAGATATGTATCCCAAATTAGCCACAAATAAACTAGGGTTACACATCCGCCCATTGCTTCAGGATTGTAAATGGTAGCCCATCATAAACCTGTATCTTTTGTCTGTTTGAGACAGTAATGGACTCTCTTCCCAGGTGTTGTGGCCACTGGTCTACAGGATTGTCTTTGCTGCTGAGGTTGATTTCAAAGCAGGTTATTTATCTTGCTAGCTTGCTCTTGCAGCAGAAGTGTCATGGTTGTTGAGGCAGCCACACTTGCTTCTATTTTCTGGTCTCTTTCAGTGCTTTCTCTGGTGTATTCCCCACATGCAATTCTGCATTCACCTGTCACTGCTACATCTAATTAGCTACCATCCCTAGTGTATTTATTCCTTGTTTATGGCCAAGACATGGGAAGTTGATAGTGGGAGACATGTCAGTACCAAACTCTGTGCGTTCCAGCTAGTAGGAAGGAAAGACATGGATGCCTGGGTTTAGTTATTACTTGGTTTCTTCAGAACACCAGAAAACTTTAACAGAGATAGTCCTTGACTTGTTTAAAAGAAGACTCTGCAAATCAAACAGAAGACAGAGGTGTCTCACCACATTCAGTCAGACACTTGCTTCAGCTGCAATAAAATGTTTCAAGATTGTTCATGCGGTGTATGTGTACAGCCAATCCGACCTGTGACATCTTCGGCATATGGACACACATGTGAGCATGGATGGGAATTTGTATCAGGAATCTTACCTTGCCATCTAATATTCATGAGCTTGTGGACACAGGTTGGCAGGTTAATGTAAAAGCTGAGCGTAACAATGCAGTTTATGTATACATACTTTTATATAACTTACTCTGCATCTTCACAGAAGCATTGCGCATTAACTGTAAGGCCAAATTACTATGTGCTTCCACAATGTCCAAAGTACTTGTCTTGCTGAAGCAATAAGGAAAACTACCCTTAAAGTGACAGACAAGATAATATCCTATCCATTAATATGGGCCATCTTTTCCTCCTGCGCTCTCCATTCGAAAAACTCCCTCAGTCCCTCTGCAATAGCCTCTCCAGTGTGCTCTTGGGGGGGGGAATGCAGTTTGCAGACTTCTCATTGTTAAGTCACCACTGACATAATGAACTGTAGGCTCATATAACTCTCTTTTGTCACAAAACATTCAGCTTTCTTCAGATCCTGTTGAATTTCTCCCTCTACATTCGGTATACCGTACATGCAGCACAGCCTTTGAGAAACAATTGCAAGAGGGGATTATATAACATTTGTTAAGGGTATTAATCATTTTCTTTAAATCCCCATTGTGCATGGCATTGATGGGAACCCTGTCTTTTGCCAAGTAATAAGTAATGGCCTCTGTTCTCTCCTTGTGCCACTGGGAGTTTCACAGACACAGGGATACATTAAACAGTGTCTGTTCTGCTGGTATGGGTAGTAATGAAAGGATGGTGTGAAAAGGAATGAGACAATAGTTTTTTTTTATATACATCTAAGTATCTAATGTCGAATGATCATGTGTAATAGTAATTTGTCTTTTGAGATTGTAACTTTGTCCAATTATGTTTGGTTAGAGCGTTGCATGTGGGTGGAGCATGGAGTCATGTGGTATAGCATGATGTATTGATTTATTTACAACAAATAATAACAGGGGGAGGGGGTTTAGGGGTGACTCTTAAAAAAATGAAATACAGGTTATGCAATTTATTATGAGCATAGGTGAATCTCTCTTAAGAGGCTCTATATTTTTTACATTGTTTCCACATCAGGACATCCCCACACAGTGCTGTTTATATTCACATCTGAACAGCATTTTCAAAGTCTGCAACTCCAGCAGGTGTGAGGTTCAGTGGATTTGCCTGTTCTCCTAGAACTAAGGTTTCAATGTGTAATATTCAATTGGTTTCACACTGTTTCCCTCTAATGGATCCTGCCATGATCCCTTGTTGTGACACCAGCACGGTAAGAAATGGCTATGAACCTGATGACACAAGAGCTGACCAGCCCTCAAGGACCCCACCATACCAGGGATGAAAAGGCAGATGGGGTGTACTCCCCACAGCCTGACTGACTGATGCACAATACGCGCACAACACTCAAGTGTCTCCATAGGAGGAAAGGGGAGGGGTTGCATTAAAGATACATTAACAGTCCCTCAGAGCCACACAAGGATAAATGTTGCCCACTTGGTCCTTAGTTTTCAATACCAGTCATTCATACTGTAATTATAAAGTGGAGGTAAGCTGCCTGTCCTACTCAGATTTAGAACTTCTGTCAACCTAAGTCTGTCGTTTGACACTGTGCACCCAACCTAATCTAACAGTGTAGACACAGGTGGGAGACAGTGGCAACCAGTGAAGCCCCAACACCTGTCTGTCTGGCACACTGGTAACAACCATGCCAGGAGAGACATCTTCCTCACCACTGTCACACCAAAGCAGCAGGACACTTCAAGAATTAAAGGGGACCTATACAAGGGTTCTACCCTGTGTTTAGGCTGTGAAAAACCACTACACCTGAACCTTTACCCAGCTAATCGGGAGAGCACCCAGTGGCCCAGCAGTGTAGACCCCAAGAACCTGCAGTGCCTGAGCTCAGCATGGCTCCCTGAAGAATTTGGGGCTTTGAAAGAATCTAAAGAAATCATATGATCTTGTAAGGTATAAATAAGGGCTTCAGGCAAAATGTAGCACCTTTTAATGTCCAAACAGCTTCGGTGCATTTGCAGAGTGCAGAGATCACACACTTGCTTTGCTGAAGTCACAGCCTGCAATTAGGCTCTCTTCAAGGGGAGCTCAACTTAAGGGAAATGTATTCTATGGTCTCAATGGCTCATAAGAGAGAGAGAGAGACCCGAGCACCACAGGAAGCTCCCACTGAAGGCGAGATGGGTGAAGAGTCAATTCACAACCATTTGAGGAAAGAGTGACTGAACAATGGACTCTCACCAAAACTGAAATGACAGAAGGAAATTGCTGATATGTATACCTGAAAGATGGAAAGTGACACATCTCTATTGATAGAAGCTGGATGAAAGACAACACTGAGGAACGTCTGAATCCGCCCGTCACCTCGCAATTTTCATATTGACACTGATCGATGCCATACAGTTCCAAAAATGATCTCAATACCACATTTTCTTTTAGTTTTTTATTTGATTTTTGAATTATGCTTACTATAACTTTATAAAAGACTGCTCTCAGTCTGAGATCTCAGTTTATTCTAATTACACTCTCTCATAGAAATAGCACCTATGGTGACAAGGTGATGGTGTTATTCACCTGCTTCTGTTCTAAATGGACTAAAAGATAACCTTTAACATATGTGATTAGTTTTTTATTCTTCATTAATAAAATGATCCCTAACCTGATAAATATACAAGTAATTACACATGGCAAGACAATACAGATTAAACAAGCAAAGGATCACTGCATAGACAGATAGATAGATAGATAGATAGATAGATAGATAGATACATACAGTATATCGATTTTTTTTTTTTTTTTTAATCTTTAAATTCAAAATAAGGGTATGTAATAAAGAATCTGCCTTCAATTATATCGTGCATGAAACATTGACAACCTAAGATATGGGTGGTATACTGGACCTTTATCACCACTGCACCTTAAGCTGAAATGAATGAAATCCCTTGGTTGTGGCCTGAGGGCCTGAAAAACAATCTGGGCCTCAGAGGTGACAGCCCATGGATAAATAATGTAAATACTAAGAGACATCCTTTTATTGAAGTTTTTTTGTGTGAGGGGACTATGGTGGACTATAGTGAGCATCCCTGTGCCGTGGGATAAAATGCTGTCACTGTGCTGTGGGTGAAGGGCCTCGACTGACATTTGTCAGTAAGACTGACTAAAATTGTAAATTAAGCATATAACCTTTATGAAATGATTATCAATCATGTATCACCAATACACAGCCACTCAGCCACAACAAAATACTGTGTACATGGTTGTTTTATTTATTAAAGTAGAGGCATAGTCATCGTCTCAGTTAATTATATTTCATTATGCTGTTAGGAATTTCTGCAGAGTCCAGAGCCAATAAGTCTGATGACATACAGTATGTCACACTACAATTGTAATTCTCATCTACACATAATCAAAAGTTAAATTGTTCCCAAAGGTGAAGACTGCTGATGTACCTTTTGTTCAATTATACGTTTGAATTAGATAACAGTGATACATTATGAATATTTCAATTTGAAAAAGATTAACATGTTAATACGAGTACCCAGTTTCACTAAATATCTTTTCAGTGATTCACAAATATTGATGCACACGTCAAAAAAAGGAGAAGATTTACAGCAGTTGTGATTTTGATAGATGCTTGATTTCACAGTAAGTGCCATTAGTTACCAATCTCACTTTGTTTGAGGCCTGTTGGTGTCCATTGACTGCTTGGCTCACTTTTTCAAGAGAGATTTATGAGAGAATAGCTACACCCTCGGCACAAATTGTCAAATTGGACACCAGGCTTAAAAAATAGGCTGCTACTTAAACTCACATGACTTGGCATGAGCCAGACAAATTGGAGGACTTGAAACTTCCTTGACTAACACTGAAAAGACTGAACTTGACTTTGACTTCGTATTAATGACTTGAAACTTTAATGTTTTAAATTTTTTTAATTTTTCTAGATATTAAAAAGTTATGTTTTGTTTTTGAAACATGATTGAATGATTTCTAGTGCAATGCCCACAAACCTGGCAACCTACTAGGATGCGACAGATCAGCAGAAGTCAATGCACGAGGCAGCTATTATGAGGAGGAGCTAGTCCAAATATAATAAAATTTGGATTGCAGGAAGAAAGAGGACATAGAACAACGCAGGTTCCACTTAGAGATGTATAGTGATAGTAATAACTAGAATGGCACTTTGTTGAGCGCATACCTCTGCCAAGGCCAAACAATCCTACACATCAAATAAAGTAATAAAGAATTCCTGGATACACTCCTTTAACCAGATCTGCGTCAAAGTGTAATGGGCTTTTCTCTTGCCCATGACCCATCCCTCCACCAAGTTTGGTGCAAATCGGTTCAGTAGTAGTTGGGTAAAATAATAATTATTGTTGCAACCATTTAATATGAAAATATAACAAACATGCTTCAGGCATGCACATACAAGGTTACATACATACATAGGAGGTTATGTATAGCTGTGAATTATTTGAAAACCCATTTGAATATGGCTATCTTGCATCTTGGTTGAAGAGAACAGCTTTACTCCCAATGACAGTTTCAGCCTTCTGAGCCTTACATCATTAAGATAGTGTTACAGAAGAAACTGATTTCAGTGTGTAGATTACAACATTATGCAATGTCTAAGTTGCAGTGTACAAAACACAGCATCTCTATCTATGAGTAATTTGATAGGTGGTTTGTAGTCAGACCGGGTTTCTTTGTGGGCACGTTGAACTTTGCCTTAATAAAAACCTTTTACTGTACATGAAGAAGAAACATGAAGCGAACCTACTAATAAAGGTAACCTTGTAGTTAGAGATTAAAATGATGAATGTGGTCCAGCCCGTGTGTGCTGAGTATTCATGTAATAATGTTGTAATGACTACTGAGTACTCATGGGTTAAAATGTCAGCATGTTGACAGGCTGTGATGTTGCTATGATGTATTTTAATTAACTCAAAATTTTGTGAATGAGCTTGCATAGATTGGAGCTTTATCAAGCAAGCAGTTGACAGACAAATGTTTCTCCTTCTGTCCAGAGGGCTGATAAATACAGAATTTACATAATATAATAATCTTAAATATGATGCATCTACATACATGATCAAGACAGGAGCACTTTGATAAATGAGCTCCGTTGAGCTTATAATTCATCTCCATGGTTAACTTTAATTATAGACAAAATATGGCCTGACTTAATTTATCATCAACATTCAAAACTGTCTGCAACACTGACAGGGAACCTGCTGTACTGGTCATATTAAGCCCTTTAATATTTAGTCTCATCATTAGGAGATAGCTGAACAATATAATTCAACGTGCTGAGTCTAATCAAGATTTCTTCTCTCTCCTTTTCCCTCGATGTTTCCCAACAAAAGCTTCAGAAAGCACACATTCAAACAAGAAAGGACGTGCTATTCTACAGCAGTTTATTACTGCCAAAGATCCCATTCATACATCAATTCTGGGAGTCACCTTCAATACTTCAAAAAGGCCTCTAGTGAAAATTATTCTGTGTACAATTGAAAAAACATATCTCAAGGAACACGAAAGAATAACAGATGAAGCATCCATCTTGATAAATTTTCTCTCAAGTCAATTCTTCTCCAAGTAATTATACCAGAACACTTATTGTTATTGCACTGACTTGTTGAATAGGGATCTGGCTGAGATAGGCTAGCACTGATTCAGATGAATCCTGTGAAACAGCTGTCTTTCATTTCTTTACCCTGGGGCAGTTCCGAGGCCAGGTCATATGTGGCCATTATACTTTGTTTGGTACTAAAACACATTTAGAAGCTATGAAAATTAAAATGTATTGCAGCTCTACACAGAATGTCAGTGTGGCTGATTTTACTGCTCAATACTAGAATTCAGGCTAAATAATTCATCAGAGGCTGCAAATGCTCACACAGACTAATAACATGATCCTTATTGTATGAGGAGACATACAATAAGGATCACTACACTACTACAAATCACTCAAGCCTTATTTACCACAGTTTGGATGCAGCAGGTTTTGGTGCCTGCTCAAAGTGATGTACTTTGCTGTTGAAACATGTTCAACTTATAGACACTCCAAGTTAAACATCTCATGTTTAACCATACTGTGTCACACTGCATGTAATATCAGTTGTTTTCTTGAGAAAGTTACACAATCTAAAAAAATAGAAGTCAAATAAATAAATCGATGAATTATAAAACAAGTAGAATGCCTCTTTGAGGTGCTTGAGCAGCATTATAGGCATTTAATGTACTCCAGCACACAAATAACTGACAGTGCAGTTTTATACACAGTCTTTTGGCTACAGTAGAATAACATTTTATGAGTAACACTTGCTTTTGTATTTCCTGATAGCTGACGTTTTCCACTTCAGTTGGCATTTTAGAGCATTCATTCACGTACGACTACTAACAAGGGCAAATATGGGATCTTTCATATACAGATTGTGATTGAAAGACTAAATCCACTGTTATGTTGCACAATAAGCAGGTAATGGACACTTCTTCATACATACAGGGATAGATGCCTCTCCCTTCACCTATGGCACTGAAAAGGCATGTTTAGATGTAAGGAATAAATGGATGGAAATCATTAATACGTTCTGACATATGATAAACTCAGTGCTCTCTCCTCTCTTTGGTGTCTATTTAGATTTTTTACATTTTCCTCTTACATCTATACTAGTTAGACTATTAAATTAGGTTGTCAAACACTGTGTTGCCTTGTAATGAGACCCATGTAACACTCATTGCATTCTTGTTCTCTGTGCCTCCATGACACTTAGCATTTGCTCATGAGAAAGAAGCTTCCTGCCCTTTGCTTGCAAAAGTACAAAATTATAGGGGTAAGATGCTATTTCTAACTGTTTAGACCATCTAATAACCATTTTAGTTTAACAGTGATAATGGAGAACTGGATACTTATGCAATAGCAACTTATGTGTGAGAGAGTGTTTCAGAGTGTGTCACAACAACACACCATTGTTTAATTACTGAGATTTATAACTTTTTGTTGAGACAACTATGCCACAAAAACCTTAGTGAGAAAGATTATGGAGAGAAAATACAGTAGTTCCTTAATAAACTGCAGATTCCTTGAGCAATGAATAAAATATAGCTCCATGTTGCTACTAACCCTCAAGAGAGGCTTCTGTTTTATATCCACTTACAGCCACGATCTCTTGTGCCTCCAGTGAAACATCAGAGAGGCTTTGAGTTGTAGCTGACCATAAACTATGGTTGGTTTGCAGGTAAATGGGGGGGGGGGTGCTGCCTCTCTTAGAGACACAACATGTTCAACAGTCAGTGACTCTGACTGGAACTGCATTATGCCAACGATATAAACTCCAAACGTTTCATTAAATACCTTCAACAACCAATTAGAAACTAATATAGAAATTCATTTGCTAGTGGAAGCTGGCGGCTGCTGATAGATTGCAAAAAGGAGGATTTGGTGAAATGATGTCAAATAGACACCTGATAATATAATATCTAATAAATGAAAGTGTTGTATTGTGCCTGACAATGATTAAACGATTCCAGTGAGAGGTGGGAAGAGCTGAATAACCTGGAGATCAAATGTATATAATTAGACTTCTGTTGTGTTTAACTGCAAATGACGATGGAGAAACTGATGCTGTTGTATTGGGGTTTTTTTTTTGGTCAATCACATTGATTTCAGCAAATCCAGTAGTCCTGTATCATGTAAGTACTGAAGCATGTGAAATTCGAATAATTACCAAAACAGACATGTCTTTCTTCACCATTAAATAAGGATAAATAAACTGTATGTTCTGTAGGTTCTCAAACCCATAGGGAGGTGCATTCTACTGCATAAGACTTCCTGAAGAAAAAGTTAAGCTGCAAACAAGTATAACAACAGCAGAAGAACATTCGAATGATGGATAGGCAGGGTAGATTTTATTCCATAAGCTTACATTTTTTTCAGCCTTCTTCAATACAATATAAATGATTTGTATTATACTATAATGAGAGAGCTCTGGAAACACCAGAGGCCAAATTGTTTAGATTAAAAATAATCTTAAGTAGGTCAGCCATTGCCTGCTAGGTTAGATTTGTTAAAATTCACCTTTTCATAAAATAGAGCATATATAGCATTTTTTTTATTTATTTTAACATCTGCTCATCATGCTCTGGTCAATTATTGGCCTTTATCAATATCCTCTAAGGTATAATGCATTGTCTTATTTGAATTTCATAACCAAACACTAATATTCTCCCTCATAAGATCGTCAGGATATTATGTAAAAGGCTCCAGGGATCACACTGCACTGTAAGTTACTTTCCTTGAAATGGCGGAACGCATGGAAGGTGCTAATTTTCTTTCCCCAGAGGTGAGGAGGCCAGCAATCCTTTACCTTCATTATACAGCAGATGCAATGATGAACTCTTTGTCTTAGAGGCAAGTCATTTAACCTCCTCTTAGCCCAGCCATGCAGTTTGTCACTGTACAGTCATGCCATGGCGATGCCAGAGGAGAGCTAGAGGGATGAATGTCATATGAAAGTCAATGGACAGAAAGGAATTAAGATGGCAGTTGAAGACAAATTTTCTACAATAGCGCTTGTGATTAGAAGGAATTATAAAGCACATGACCACTGGGGACTTTACCCCATGGAAAATACAGAGGAAGATGATGAAGATAAAGTGGCTTAGAAAAGAAAAGAAAAGAACAAGAGAAAATTGCACAGGAAAAGTCACTTGCTCATAATGGCATAAATATAACAAACTGCTGTAAAAATACAAGGAATTCTGTACAGTAACATACTGTTCTTTATAGATACAGCAAGTACTGTAAATGTTGATGCTTTTGAGGAACAAAAAATAAAAATTAACAGCAAGCTACTTTATAATCCTATGGTATGATACAGTATTTTCTCTTTTCAGTGAAGTCAAACTTGAGTCTGACTGTTGCTTCAGTCCGCCCTTACCTCATCAGAGCAAAATCATCACCTCATTTAGCACATTTAACATAAAGAAATTGGAAAATAGGCGTAAAGAATTATAGATAAGTCATTTTCTTCAAGGTAGATGGAAAAAATAAGAAGAGGACGAACTGAAGAGGACAATTTTCACCCCAACTCTGACCCTGCCAGCAGCACAGTGGACGGAGCATTCAACCACATGCTATGGTTTCAATCAGAAGTAAAACAGTATGCACTCAACTAGTTTTGATCCAAAATCCAAAACTGAATTGAATCTAATTATTGCATGTGTGACTGCATGCATTTGTGTTTGTCCATTCAGGCCATTCACAATTGGAGATGTGTTTGTGCTGTGTTCTTATTGTTTTTATTGCATGACTTCTGTTCTAGGAAATTGGAAACATTGCATAATTGTGCAGAACATAAGAGAAGACAAGGAAAAGAAAAATACAAGCCATTTTTTAATTTTTTTTTTTTTTCCTTACCACTTTTTGCTTTAAAGACTAGAGCCTCTTTGTCATTTGGACTGTTGAGAAGGGCAGTATCAGCAACAAGCAATTATCAGTGCACTCAGTCAGCGAGAGTAGATGTGAGAGAATGAACACATTAATCATTGTTATCATGACTGGTAATAGTATCAGTCCACAGTATGCGGGTTGCATTAACGTGAGTGGGACTGTGCATGCATGTGTAAAAAGGGCTACAAAATGTATTAAATGACCAGGTCCACACAAGAGAAGAGGTGCATTTTTGTAGG
The DNA here is from genome assembly GCF_046630095.1 of Trachinotus anak. NCBI lineage: Eukaryota > Metazoa > Chordata > Actinopteri > Carangiformes > Carangidae > Trachinotus > Trachinotus anak. Next base: position 21,377,739 of record NW_027273862.1, on the reverse strand, counting down.
TGTGCATTAGCAGGTTGTTCTTTTATCACCAAACTATGTGTGCAACTAAGGAGAAAAAGACAGATAGAGAGTTCAGTGAGGTCATATCGAGAAACAAGCTGTTGAATTATTTACCATGAGAATGATGATGCAAGAGGAGGGGTTGGAAAACACTGTGGAGGAAAACACTCTTGCTGAGGACCTCGGCCCACTCAACTCACATCCTAAAAGATGAGACAACTGGAATGGGATCAGTAGTTACCCGAAAGAGTTAAGGAAAAGCCTGAGGCTGTACTTTAAAGAGAAACTAGTGTTGTCAGAAGTCATTCCAAACAGGAAGGGGGCTTTGATATTTTATGTTCTGAATTTTTTTATTTGTCATCATCAATCTTTGCTGCATTTTGTTTTTTTTACATAAAATTTGAATTCTCACAGACAAACTTGTTGTGTATGATATAGGTTTTATTTTCCTGGGATTACTGTCACATATCAGAACTGGTGTAACTAAATTGCATAATTTAGCCCTTTTGATCAAAATGTCACCAAGCCTTACAAAATATTGGACTGTTCATCTCTTCTAAAATATAGCAAAAACAAATAGAAACATAAATAATTCAGAGTCAGATGTTGTGCATCTCATAAATTACTTACAACACAGCCATGATAACCTTTGTAAGTCTTATTTTCAAGAGCATGCTTAAGTATTTCTGACTGACTATTGAGCGCTAACACGTCATGTTTGGATACACTTCAAAGTGGTTGAGTCTGTAGCATCTCTTGAGTTTTGGTCTGCATATTTTATAACCTCTATCATAAGATAAGAATAAGGAGTAGTGACTAAAAAAAAAAAACCCACAGATATAGCCACCATGTGGTGATTTCTAATTAACTTATTAAAGAGAAACCATAGAAAGCAAAACCATTGTAGAGTTTAAGATAACAGACCGACATGCAAACCTCGGAGCAACATACCTACATAATTATGAAGAACAACATTCAATGTGTATCATCTTTATTCATGCACATAGACAGAAAGAACTGTGTTGAAGGAAAATTGTGTTCCTTTTCAACTAATGAAAGAAATAAATGTTGAAGGCAATGTCAATGGCAAAAAACACAACAACTAATGCTAATAGTAGGTTTACATTACATAATGCTGAGGCTCATGTCATGTTATAGCTACTATCTAAATGTTTTTAATTACATTTACATTACATTTTACATTTCATATCAAAATCAATACAACACAATCAAGCAACTAAATACATAAAGAAAATGAGACTATTTAAAAAAAATACATTTGAGGCAACAACATAAAAAGTCATAGTCATAAAGTAAATAATAAAATGAATGATGGCTCAATTCCATTTAGCTGTGTTAGATCAGAATCCTGGTTTTGTGTATTTTGGGTCATTGTCACACTGTCACATGGAATGAATGAATCCATGGATATAACAGAGCCACTGTTAATGTTATTAGTAACACTTGTACCTTTTCTGTCAAAATGTCTGCTGCAGAAAAGCCCCACGTAGGCTTCACACAATGTGAATGCCAAATGTTTGTTTCGATACTGGCAAGATTTTGAATCAGCACAAATGAATCTTTGAAAACCTCCCACACAAATCACATCGGCTGTTTTCATTTAGGTCAACATCTTAGCATAAAATAGCTTTTTCAAAGCTATATCATAAATTAGTGGTCATTCCCATGATTTTTTACACTACAAGAAAACAGGAAACATTTAGGGTAACCAAGTCAATCAGATTCAAGAGGCAGAGACCATAAAAAGTTACACTGTAGATCAGTACATCAAAATGCAAAGTAGAGCCCACATATTCTCAAAAAACAAGAAACATCAGAAGACTTTAATCATACAAATACATGTAGATAAAGATTATACATATCTTGAGGCAGTAGCTGTCATGCCAAATCTGTCATCTGGGAAATTTGTCAGTAAGACAAACCAAATCCTGTCAAAACCATCAGAGGATGAGGAAAAATAAAAGACTGTGGTGTTTCTACACTGTGTATAGTGACTTCTCCTTTATTTCCCATTACTTATGGATGAACAGTAATCTGACATTTGTAATGGTATCCTGAAAGAAATGGGATGCTGACCGTTTTTAAAAAGAGTGTCATCCATTTCTGCATTCTCTTACATGGGTTTTGGAAAGGTAACCATCCCAAGATGCAAGGAGCCTTTTTGAAAAACAAGAATAAGAATAAGAACTGTTGAGCAATTTTTAATTGTTAAAAAGTCTTTAAAAACAGATAAAATAGGACAAAACAAATGCAAACAATTCAGGAAAATTCTGAACCACAAGCAGCACAGGAGGGGTAAAGAACAGTTCATAGAAAGATTGTTAGCATGAAAAAAATCTGTCAGTGACATATATTTTATATTAAATAGCTCACACAGCCTAAGTAGATCGATCTGGCAGCATTTATGGCAACAGCTCACCATGGCCTAGGATACTATTTCAACATTTATTGTGTCATTACAATTTATTTGCTCAGGGGAAGGTCACTCCTTTTTAAAATTCTTCAGGAGGGGTCATTAAAAACTCTTACTTAAGGTGGGGTCATTAAAATTTAATCACGTCTCAATTCCTACAGGTATTGCAAACATTTTATTAACAACCCCACACCATCAGATGTTTTATATATCACAAATAGCGTCAAATAGCTAAAGGAAATGTTATGCTGTGATGTATCTGATTCCAGCCATACTATATCTGTTGTGAAGGGAGAATCCTGATTTCTGTAAGGCGTTCATTTACATAAGCCCGGTGCAGAGCTGTGCCCCTATAATGAGCCCGTTCTCACCAAGAAGAACGAGTACATTACTTGTTCATCAAAATGCTTAAAATGACAAGCAGCCTTTTGAGGTCTAATGAATAATGACTCTCAGTAGCAAAGATGGAGGCTTCATGACACCATGACATTGATACACTGGTGAATCTTAGGGAGGAGGTTGGGTACACAAGGTGCGTGGTTTGTGTCTTCTGATATCTCCAGTCAATGTTGCTTTTGATTTGCTAACCTTAACCAAGCAGTTTTATTTGCTAACTTTGCGGTGCTGGCATGCAGTGCGCAATAGGTTTATCTCAACTTTTTTCATTGAAAACAGATGTCTACTGTGGCTGGAAATGATGCTGATGAAAACGAAACCATTATTAAAAGTTGCAGGTTGTAAAAGCAAAACAACAAGCTGAAAGGTGCTAAAATTCTCTGTGCAGCTGAGGGGAACTGTGGGACCTCATGATAATTCTCTGTGGGTTTATTGCTACAAGTGAACCCTTTTACATCACACAATGTTATATGATTCATTGTTATTATAAAATATTGATTGGAGCAGCTCCAACCAATCCTTAATCATAAGTTGACAGGTCAGAAAATGCCCCTATGTATCATTTTCGCAACAGTTACTTCGGTTGTGCTGCAACAACCTACCACTACAATCAACCTTGTTTGTTGTTTGGGTATGAGGACTTGCTATAGCAGAATATTTGCCACAGTGTTAAATAATGCAGATTAATAGTTTTAGTTTATATGCATGACAAATCAGCAAAGACAAAGTTTGCATAGCCTTCTGCACACAGTACAGCAGAGCCTAATATATACACACTTTTGCATATATATATAATAAAAGTTGGTAATCAGTTACAGGAAAATAGCATGTGTCACAATATTGACTTTGGAAGATCAAATAGAAAAGCTCAAAGCAGAAATTTATGTTGATGATCAGAGTTAATAATAACTGTCCGCTTGATGTGCACATGTGAGGCTTGAGCTCACTTTTGTATGTTTTTGCTAAAGTCTAATTAGGTTAATTAATCTCACTACAGATCCAGAGCATAGTAAAATTAAACATTATCAATGGTAGTGGACTTTTCCAGCCCATCAGATTTACACCCGAGTCTCATGGGATCTGTTTATTATCAATTAGGTCTGAAAATGAGGAATGTTCTGGTAGAGTGTGGGGGAGGAACAGCACCTCTCAGAAAGTCTGCCATGGCCTGCTGCTCATGTTCACACCGATCTTCTGTGGCAACTCCTACGTTCTTATACACACACACACACACACACACACACACACACACACACACACACACACACACACACACACACACACTTTTATTCTTGTTGAAAATAAGGCTACCATATGGGTTTCATAAAATGTATTGACTAATGTTTGGCAGGGAGTTGTATATTTCCAGGTAAACACCGAGCACATATACAGTATCTTTTTTTTTTAAGAAATACACCATTTAGGTATGTACAGCATATATTGTATATACATAAGAGATGCACATTCATTGACGTTGATGAAAGTTAACATACAGTAGGCTACTCTCCCACACTTTTCCATGGGATAGGGTGTCCAAGCTTATGATTGGTAACATACAGGTAAGTCCATGAAACACACATAAACAAGGCACACACACTTCAGGTGAGCTTCATACTGTTGGTGACACAGCTGAGAAATTAAAGTCTATGGGTGTCATCATGAATATTTATAATTTTATAACTTTATAACTTTTTATTTATAACTTGCATAAAGATCAACACATAGCTACTCTAAATATTTCATAGACTATTGGTTGAACATTGCAAGCTTACGGCTCAGAGTTAAACCAACAGCATTTGCAAAAAAGTAATTATTTATATAGTACATTAATAAATCAGCCTCATTACTGGCTTAGTTAGGTTTGGTACTTCACATAAAAGTTAAAGTGATGTAAGACCTGGAGGGTTTTAGGGGTGTGCTCAAATTTGGGATACCTCTACATAAGAGAAATTTGTAAAAAGCACCAATGGGTCTGTGTCATACCACAAACCTTATATTTACCAACACACAGTTTTGCTCTTCTGGTTGTATGCAAATGCAACACTCACTCGACTTGCTTCTGATTGAATTGGAAATAAATTAGCCACCAAAATCTGTTTTTGAGTGCATTTGAGAAATAGGCCATGCAATTACTCAATTATGCTTCATTTTATAATATCTATCTAGATCTAGGTTCAGAAGTTACCATATATTACTGATGTACCTAATACATATCTGACTGGACTTGATCAGTTCTCAGTGATTGATTTCCAAACCTACATCTTGTTGTAGAAACTGAATTTGTTAAATGTAGTGCGGTTATACTTTACGGTGGCATTGAAAACACAAAAACATTTCACAAAACACAACAACATTTCAGATTACGAAAAAGGTGGAACAACACTTCCTCTTTGTGATTGGACAGAACCCAAGTCTATGCAGAATTTATTCAATGGATGTGTTAAGGTGGGTTGGTGCTAGATTGGATCAGATGATATGTTGGTTATTTTGCTGTCCAGCAACTGGTGACTGTCTGGGCATGTGTCAAAGTTAACTAGAATGGTCAGCTACACAGAAGTCCCTTAAATAGCTAACTGGCCAATCGTTTAGGGCATTGGCTTGATTGAAAAAGCTATGCCTTGACCTGTCAATTTCCAACTAGAGGTTGTGCTGGATAGGCCCTCTATATCGCGTGGCTCTATATCTTTCTTTGTACGAGACCAACTGCAGACATGCAAGATATGCTAAAAGCATATCAAGAATTACATCTTATGAATGTAATTTGATAAAATATTCCTTTACAATTTCCATCTCCTCTTCCATCCTTTCAAACTCAGTTTAAAGTTTGTGCAAGGGGACTGCTGAGAGTAAAACACAATGGCAACAAAATTACATTTCACTGTCACCAGGGACAGTTAAGGAAGTTCTGTCCAATCACAAACAAAAAGTGTTGTCTGTAAGGTTGCGCTCTATGAAATGTTCCGTTTTCTGAAATGTTGTGTTTAAACCCTCAAGGCCACCATAATACTTAGCAATGTAACAACTCATCTGATGATGATTTTTTAGCATTTTAATAAAGCCACTTTAATTTGCAGCTGCTCCTGTATGCTGGATTTTTCTCATCTAAAAATGATTCTCATCCTAAAGCTCAGCAAGTGCTGGACGTCAATGTGACATTAGAAAGATTTAAAATTTTCCCAGAGAATGTTGCCACTAAAGACGCAATATGAAGCGCAACTGAATAAATTTACTATGTGTACATGAGAGCCAACAAAAAAACTGATCAGCCACAACTATTAAATCATGCTAGCATGCTCCACTAATGCTGGCAGTGGCCACATTTGATGAATAAATTCATAGTATGGGTAACAGCAAGTTAGCTGAGTTATAATGCTCATAGTAAGTCAATAGATATGTAACATTTTGGAGCCATCAAGTTACTTATGCAACAAGGAGAAGAAAAGCCAGTTCTGAGTCAGGCTGGAGCCCTTTAGCAGCTCGTAGGGCTCAGTAAAGCCAGACCAGCATTGGCTCCACGGTTGGTCAAGGAAACAAATTCAGCCTTGAACTTATCCACTGGGACTGGCCACACGAATAACACTGATGGAGCCAGTAAAGACACTGACTCCCTATGGCCAATCATAGGGGTTTGCTGCTATATTATTGCTTAAAATGTCATTTACAGAAACTTTAAAACCATCAAACCATCAATGTCAACTGTTGTCATTGTGCTACATAAAAGCAACCATCAAATTAAAACTTAGATGTTTTCCTGACATTGAATTTTGTCCATTTTGTCCAACATCACAACTTACATTCAACCAAATATAAGCATCTAATAATGTTGGTGGACAGCTATGCACATGCTTGGTGTGTTCACTTAGGAAGCACTGTGTCAGAGGCGCTGGGCTGGACTGTAAGAACTGGTTAGAACTAATTAGAAATTCTTATCTGGTAGTATGCATTGTGTACTTATGAAACACCATGACCTCATCACCTCTGACCTCATATCAGTATAGTGGGCCATTCATCAGGAACATGCAAAACTCTTTTTTTCAGAAATATGATTTCAATCATTTAAACAACATAATTATTTTAAAAAAACAAACTATAAAACAGAGCTTAGTAAATGTGAGTCATTGTAGGGTGTTTCAGATACCTTTTAATTTCAGTTCAGCTTGGTTTCACTAAACGTTTTCGCTGAAGCAAAACCTGAAAAAAAAACAAAAAACTTTAGAGACATCATGAATACCATTGCTCTTGAAACTATATCATCAGGGTGCTTAAGAATATTTCTTTACTCAGAAAAATAACTAACAGAATATTGCCAGACAAATATATCAGTGTGCATAAATCCGTACATGCACACAACCAAATCCAAGGGAAAGAGGAAATCATTAAAAGTGTGATGCTTGGCCTCGCTCAGGTTCTATTGATTTGCTCACTAGATGAGGGCAAGGTGAAGGACACAGCCATCAAATGGACATGAAGAAGCCAGGAGGAAGAGGTAGAAGAGGCGATGGGAGATGGGGCAGAGGTGGAGGGGAGAGAGGAGAGGATTTGTTGGAGACAAAAACAGATTTGAAAGAAAAGTATTAAAATATTAAAAGAAGGAACATGTAGAAAGACATTTGGGTTGAAAGGTAGACAGCATACACTTGATAGTGTAATCACAGATGTACCTGTACTGCATAAGAAGGGAAGGTGTCCTAAAAAAGTCTTTCCAGATATATATAATGATGTCTCCTAACTACCTCTTTACTCAAATCTCAAAACAACATCTTGTTTCACACACTCAGCGACCCCTATGTCTACAGCAACAAAAGTGTGTTTTATTGATGGTAAAAGCTCATCTCTACACTCCAGAATGTCAGGGCATCAATGAAAATACATCACAGTGAGGAAGCAGTCAACTTCAGCCTCCACACTGACAATAAATCTGAGATTGAGAGGGCCTTGTAGGATATGTGAAAAAACTCGTTCTAGCTGATGAGAAAGGTACGTGACGCAAAAGGACACTCCATCTAAAATGGGCTTCTGTCAACACAGAAATGGAGGGGCTGGTGCAGCAGGGGAAGGGGGAGAGGGAGATGAGCAGTGGATATGCGAAGGACAGCAGATGAGCAGTTGTCTCCACAGCAGATTCATATTCTCTGAGCCTGTCAACAAGACACTTGGAGAATACAGTTGATTCCAGTGGCAGGATTAAAACGGCAGGGATGTGCAGAACTGAGAAAGAGAGGAGTAAGGTGTAAAAAAGAGAAAATTGGAAGAAAACTCTGTTGTAGGAGAAATAACAGCTGCTGGTCCAGACTGAGACAGAGTGAGTGAGTGCACTGAAAAACAGCTAGAAGATGAATTTGTGTTAGCCTCAAGTTCTGCAGGCACTCCCAGACTAACCTGACCTCCGCATCAGAGCATCAGGCGAAATGTTTCCAATATAAACTGAAAATCCATTATTTCTATCTATCTATCTATCTATCTATCTATCTATCTATCTATCTATCTATCTATCTATCTATCTATCTATCTATCTGTGCCTTGTTGCATCACCATCTTCTCATAGTCTACAATACACAGAAACAATGATAGCCTGCAATGGGCTTGCTGGCAACAATACATGTTTTCACAAGTTTTGGTCTAACAAGGAGACACTCTAGTCTGGCCCAGGCTGCAAATTGCACAGGTACAAGCTCATCCGTGCCAAGCTCTCCACCTTCTTTCCAGTCTCTTCCTCCATACAAACAGCACCTGCCTCCTTTAATCCAGTGCACTGCTAACTGAAAGGAACAGGACTACAAGTGATTGACAGTGTGCAGAATTCCCTGCCTCTGTTCAGTCTACAGAGTTTTGGTTCCATGCACCTGTCACTAAAACTTGGTGGTGTACAAGACCTTTTTTGAACTGCACCTTGTGCACCAGAGAAATCATTTGAAAAATACAATAAGCCAGTCTGTAACTGTTGTAAACACAATTTTAAGTGTTGTTTGTTCATCTGTTTGCATTGTTTGTTCTAGTTTTACTCCACTGCTCTTGAGGACTACTCTGGGCTTTTGTGTACAGTGGACTACATGGGATGTTATGTGACATTTTAATATCTACATAATTTACTTTGCATGAGTGAGGTAATATGTAACCAAATGTGGAACTCTGTATCATGAATATTACATTACAATATGAAATAGTATGGAAAACTGTTCAAAAGGTGGAACTGGTAGTGACTCAGTGCTTTGCATTTTCTTCATAATTCATCTAAACAGATTGCACCTGTATACTAAAGCGACATACTACTGTACATATTTAAATATAGTTTTCACAACTTTTCTACAATTAGACTTTCACAGTAATACAATTAGTTGGTATGTAATACAGATATTGACTTTTTCAAATAAATTGTCCGGTAATAAACAATATAAATATGTTTACTTGCGATAGAAGAGACTGCAGAGCTAAAAGTAGAATAACAGAGCAGAACATTGCAATAAAATCTGAAAGATTTTGCTCTATCAAAGGCTGCAGATATATGCATGCTTTTTAATCAGGCCTATTGACCACAACATTTATATTCTATTTTTTCTTATTCTTGCAGAGCAGAAAGTTATGGTATCAGAATATTACATCATATTAACATTCTCATTAAAGGCACATCTAATTTAATTAATTTGAACAAAGGACCTGAGAAGTGAACTCCATAAATTACAAGACTCAAACCCGTTCTAAAGCATTTCTTTTCCACCACGGTGAGAAAGTGTGGGAGCTGATCCAGTGCCTTGGAACCATTTTACAGCAGCCATGTCACAAAGCTCCCTTAGCACAGAGTGATTTGTAATTTGTAATTACAAGGATTGATTAAAATGACCTCACTGGGTTACAATTTATTTTTTTTAAATCCAATTATTAGACCGTTGAGGCTTTCAGCTGACAGATTGCAATTCGGCAAAGCATATCTCGGAAAGATGACATCCAGCCATCTCCTTCCAGGGGTCAGATGCGACAGAAAATACTGTCAAAAAAAACATCATCATTTCTATGCATCTCCAAAATCAGCATTGATTTGATCATGCAGTATGCACTCATGCTACTTGCCGTACAAATATGATTTTACTTCCATCTCCCTTAGTTAAATCTCAGACTAATGTTCCATCCTTTTTAAACAGAAAGAGGCTGGATAACAAATTAACTCAGGCCGGACACAAAAGCAGAGGTGGGGGAGTGGTATCCGTCACTGGCCGCCATCACATCTGTCACCACTCATCAATAACTCTCAAAATGTCACTCTCCTTTGCTTTTAATCAGATCCTGCAGTAACAGCACTCAATTTGTCTCTCAGTTTGTTTCGACAGACTCTCAGTTTGTCTCGACAAGCTGGCATGCTGTGAATTATGTAACAGACCCCATTTGAGAGCTGTGATAACTAATATACATGCATCAAAATTCATATCTCTGGCAAGGTCCTAAATTATTTGTGTAGCTTTTGCAGCGCAAATTAAATCTCACAAAGATGTGTGCTTTGCTATGTGGCTCCATCTATCTTAGTCTGGAGCAGTAATTAGATTATCATTCAGCTGATGAGCTCCCATCACTCGGCCACCCATTTACTGAACTACAGTATGTACACACTCAAACACAAACATTGACACACACATCCACAGCCTTACTCTGCCTTTTTCTTTGAACACCAATTATAAGCAGTGCACACAATGTTGAAAACATACAGTTTAAGATGGTGTCTGGATGATCAACAACAAATAACAATAAATGTACCTGCAAACAAATGGATAACCACATATGGCTGAAAGATGTATAACATACAGAAATAATTGGGATGTTTATTCTAATTTTCATTCACTACTTGATCATTACCAAAAACGTAACTGAATGGGAGCCTTTAAATGTACAATACAGTACAATACCTACAGCCTACACAGTATATGTGTGTAGTGTATAGTGCCTAGAGGCTGAGAGAGAAAAAAAAAACAGAGAGAGATAGAGATCACAGTGAGTAATAACAAGAAGTGCAGAAAGCCTAGAACAGATCAACCATAAAGCCTTTGAGAGTTATTAAGTTATTGATGATGAGTGACTATTGATGAGTCATTCTGTTTACACCAGTTTGGCCAGCCTTAAAACCTGGATTAATCAAACTAAGCCTAATCAATAATGAAAATAACAGGAAGGAGTGAGAAGATATTTTCACTCCTCGCTGTATTACATTTTCTGGAAAGCAGAGCTTCATAACTGAACAAAATTAAAGTTTAAGGCAGACAACTGGAACCTCCTTTGGCTTGGCACCAGCACGACACAATTATAGTAATTCCTCAGCACGACGAGAAATTCTTACAAATACCTCTGTGTATTCAAAAGCTTGTTTGAAAAGGAATTGATGTTGTTTTTCTCCCCTGAAATGTCAGTTTCCTTTTTCATTTGATTATATCAGAAGATTATCTAAAGCATGGATAAGTAAAGGGAATATTCAACAAAGATTTAACATTTATGTCACATTACTGTCTGAAAACATTCAGACAGTAATATGACACAGGCTAGGTCAATGCCAGGGATAATGAAGAACAGCAATGTAACAAGAAAAATCTGCGGTTGAAAGGTCATTGTCTGAAGATAAAGCTTTAAAGCATGAATTTTTTAAAGCAAAGAAAAGAAAGAACACTCAATATCAAGAAACTCTAATCTGATCTTTGTGGAAGCGAGGGAAGAACCAGGATTGGACCACATCTTTTTGGCAAGCTTAGGGGTCTGATCTGAGTATGTAACTTATGCAGGGCTTCATCCCAGTTTCACAGCTGGCTTCCAGAACAATCTCTCCTCAAACATCAGACAATCCATCTTGCCTTTTCATGCTATTCTGTACACACAAGAAGTGAAAAGTGGGGGCAGTAACACATCACAAGAAGAGATTAGAAAGATGGTATCTACATCTGTGCATACCCCTATCCAAACTATTAATCAAAGATTCATTTTCCCCTTCATCATGAGGACTGTTAATTCCTTTAGGAGATGAGAGCATTACTACATCCTTACCTCTGTAAGCTCTTCATTTCTGCAGATTTAAAACAGCATAGTGTCAAATCTCACAACAGACCGGCAGCTCCACTTTGTTCTAAAAGCATTAGACTCTTAATCTCTTCTTTTTTTGTGTGTTGCAACAAGAGTGGTGCAACTAAGCCAAAGTCACTCACAAGTTAAGATGGTGAATAAATCAAATCCGCTCAAGCAGCTTATAGATGTGGCAAGATTGCGGCGAATGCCATATCTGAAAGAGTCCACTTTTGCTTGTTTATCAAATGTGCGTCCCATCAAGGATCCGGTTTCACAGATATGTGCATAATTTGTTTTGAACCACCCCAACAACTGTCATTGTTTACTCATTGCAAGGCTGATAGAGCAATGATAAATCGTCTTACACGCATGGTAAACAACAGGTGCTACCCCTTTCCCTTTCCACAATCAAAGAGAATAAAAGAAAATGAATCCTATTTTTTACTTTAATTGTGAAACCCATCTTAGCTGGAGTAAATCTATAAACATAGCTGTGTTTCTACCATGCAGCAGTTTGTTAATAATGTTTGCACCATTCTGTGTGCTCAACCAATAATTGCCAATAGGAATGTGTTGGCTGGGAGCACCTTGAAATTGATTGTTTTAGTCACAAACTCTGAGATGACTCTGTTTACATGTCAGTGCCACACACAAGGACAATTATTTCTATTGGCCATGCACATATGGAGTAGTTAGTCAGCCAATTTCAAGGGGGAGCCTCTGTCCTAGATCTTGAAGGATAATAGAGGCAGTAATTATGATGTGTTCATTTTAATGGAGTTTTATTGACAAGCATGGTAGCAGCTCAGCCTTCGCCCCCAGTTGTAACTGTTTGTGAAAACAGCTTTGCAACTCAATTAGATCTGACATTGTATTTGACTCAGTGACAACACGTACAGGTAAAAATGTAGAAGTGTGCTGGAATGCTAAGGAGCTGAATGTTAACACACCTCAAAACAAATAAAAATTCACTGTGTTCATATATTAAAAATAATTGCTCTCTCTTAAAACCTTAACAAAGATATGAGAGAACACAGGAAGTTGTTGTGGATCAAAGGTTCTGAGAGGATAGTTTCCTTTTTCTTTGGTGCAAAGTGTTCAAATGATTTTCATTATTATACTTTGATGAATTCAATGATGTACACGTTTTTGTTCAGCCGATTATAAGTTTAAGGCCCATGGGTTCTTGTCATATTCATTTGATTTCCTTCTTTGAGGAAATACAGCACAAGTATATACACCCAACAACAAAGCAAAGTCAACTGCCTTTTCATTTTCTAAACCTTTTTTCCTGTTCTTGCTCACACTCTCTATTAACCTCTTTATATATGGCATCATCAGTTTGACACTGTTTTTTTCACTGAGCCTCACTCTGGACGGGATGTCTTTAATATTCTTTTATATCATAGTTTTACATTCTCTCATTTCTGTCCTTTTCTTGTCCTTTATATCTTTTTATGTTATATTATATATTATATATTCATTATTTCAGATTTCTGCTTCTCATTCTTTTCTCTCTGCTTCCCTCGTTTTTGTATTTTTTTTCCCTTTCTTCCCTTGAGACTTTAAGGTCATGGGCAGCCATTTATAACCATGTGCTTTAAATGCTGTTTAACCTTATCTCTGCATGCTTTATGGATGCTTCATGACTGATGGGATAAAGCCTCAGTACTCTATTCCAAATGCTGTATCCAGACAACAGCTCTCTCTCCCTCTCCCTCTCTTTATGACTTTCTGTCTTTTTTTTGGACAGCACTTGTCGTGCGCAGCCGTCCAACCGCCCCCACCTCCCCACCCCCCACCCCAGTATACAGGTAGGAGCATTACAGCCGAGAGTCAGACAAATAGGGATAGGGATGGCCAATCACATGATTCAGCAAGCCCACATCCTGTGTGCTCCCTGTCGAAGGACACTGACGTCATGGGTAGAGCCAGAACTGGTGCAATGATTGTGTCAATGTCACCTTATGTTCTGCTTAGCTCTTAGCATAGTGTGCAGGGCGCCGCTGCTCCTGTCGTTATACTGGCCCGGCAGCCCTGAATGTAGCAAGGTGGAGGCAGTAGAGTGAGTGACAAGTCATCCTAAACTGCCACTTTAAAACCTGCTGTGGCTAATGATGTGTATCTAAAAGCAGCGCGCGTGTGTGCAAGCTTATATGTGTGTTCGTGCACATCTTGAGTGCTTGTGCACCATTACATCTGTGGGTGCTGTTTTTAATGTGTTTTCATTTAGTTTAGCAATAAAGACATTGTCCATTAACCTCCTAATATAAATTTAATCTACTTTAACCCCTTGGTAAAGGTCAAAACACAAGAATAATCTAATTAATGGCCAAATGATGTTGTTTAGCATGCATTTCTTCTTCCATTTCATGAGCATGCCATCCATTTATATATCAGAGGAAACAGCATTCTTTAGCCTAAAGGAGTAAGTGTTGTGTACATGTAAGGACAAACCTTAATGAAATCTCAAGATTGTTAAACCTTCTCTGATTGGGCAGTACAACAGTAAGCAGTCAAAAGATTGGCATAGTTGCTCTCCATCTAATGTGTCTTGAACAAGATGTATTGTTGTCAATTACCAAATTATCTGTGAAAAAGGTGTAAATAATAATTTGTGAGTGTTTGCATGTGTCTATGCTTTGTTGTAATCTGCAAGCATATGTGTTTTCTAAGCCTCTAGCTGCACAGCAAAATCCAAATGGTAGTGCAAAGTGTGCAGCCTAATTACACTTCATTGTCAGGGGCTCACTCCACATCAAAAAGAAACCAATCTCTTCTCCTGGAAAGCAAAGAGAGATGATAAGAGGTGTGTCACTGTGTGTGCCTGTGTGTTTGTGTGAGAGAAATGGAAAAAGTAGGGACGGCACATGCACATGCACATGCACATGCACTTGTGTGTGTGTGTGTGTGTGTGTGTGTGTGTGTGTATGTGGTGGGAATACTAAATAACAGTAGGGAAAAGCCCTCCAGCCACTGTCAAAATTATCTTCTGTAGCAAGTCCCTGTAGCACTGCTTGGCTCTATCAAGAGCCCGTGGGCTGGACTCACAGTCATGGCTCTGCTTGCAACTTGGACAAACCATCAGTCTCAGTCTCACCACAAACTTCCTGCGGCCTTACCTTATTGCACACAACATCATTGCAAAATAAACAAGTAGATCAACAGACAGGAAGTGAAATTTAACAAATCAGTTATGGCAGCATGTACAGGCCTTTCTTTCTCTTGTCTCTTTCTATTCCTGCATCGCCTTACCCAGTTGCCAGGATACCACCTCTGTAATGCACGGTCCTAATTGTTTTGACTGAGTAACGAGCTGTTTAATAAAGGCACCTTGTACAATGTTTTGATTCAGGTCATGCACAAGCTCAGTGGATTAATTTGAGGAGGTGGTTGTTGGTAGTGGAGGGGCTGATAGTTCTGTTTGTATATGTTCAGAACAGTTACACATAAACATGTACATCAATTAGCTATGTTGGATGGTCATCTAAAGTTAAGCATGAGTGTCGAACACTGTTGACAAGAGTACCTGTGAAATGTGTCAATTTTATTATAATAAAGGGACCCAGTTGCCTTGTTTTTACTGTAATGTGTTTCTCAAACAGGAATGGTGTCTCAGCAAGCAGTAACACATGCAGAAGGTGTTGATATGTGAAAGTTACCAGTGCTTTTCAGCTGCTGTAAGCTGACAATGGCAAAGAGCCAAAAGCAAAATTATGCCAGTGTTAAGCTCTAATATCTCCATGGACTTTGGTGCTGCTGCTTTTTTGTGGTATCTTCCACCTCAACCCTTTTTCCAATTAACAATAGCAGCTCTTTCCAAAAACCCTGCAAAAAGTTCACAAATACATGAAATGAACCCAACATGAATCTATTTCACTATCCAACATTTTGCACCGACAAAATGTCTACAAAGAGGCAGCTGCTTGGGAGCTCAATATTAATTCATATGTATTAAGACAGCTGATATTTTTAAATGTTTATTTTTTATATTTAACATATTCAATTAAACCTAATTTTGATTAGAGTCAAGTGCTTTCCAACCCACATGCATTTAACAACATCATTAACCAGCCAACAAATCACAATTTTTATCATTTCATTGCAGTTTCTTGTTATGTACATTTTTGCTATTTCCATCCCAGGCACTCATGGCTGTTGCTTTACTATTACTTTGTTCTTACTTCTAAAAGAGAAACCCTTTGGTGTTTTATGTTATATCTGGAAATTTTATTCAAGTGAGCAATACTATGACAAAATATTTTAAATGGACATCAGTTTTTGCCTATTTAATTGGAACTGAAATATTCTTCGATACTCTATAAATACATTGTACCATTCATATTTATACTGCTACCTATATTATGAGAAGCTTACAGAAGACAGAAACTAAATGGACCCTACTTTTAAATGTTATTTACATGTTATAAACTAAAATACAAATAAAATGTTATTATAAAGGAGATAAGAGATACATATATTCAAGCAGATTACATATGTAATCGTGATCAGGTCGCACTAAATGGTGATTATTTCCATATTATGTACTGTACTGAGATAAAGTATGAGCGAGCCACTCTGTTGCTTGCGCTTATTTATATTGGAAGCCTTTTGGTGCAGAGGACAATGCACTCTGTTTTTCATCTGAGCAGTAACAAAAAACGTTTTCATTAATTTCAAGTGCTTTTCTCTTGTGGTGAATGTGTTGGTAATCTAAAGTGCTAGTAGCATCTATAAAAATGCTAATGACATGTTCTGTGTAATATAAGTGCATTAACATGCAGGATCGTTGTTCCATAAGCCATGAAGTATAAAGGTGAAAATGTCACTAATTATTTTTATTCATGTACTATACTGTCCCAAAGCCTAACTCTCACAGGTTTGCAAGACAATCTGTACATCATGTTGTACTTACTGCTGCTGTTCTACCTATTAAACTAAAAATAAAGTATCTTACAAATGTATTTCCCCAAGCTTTACAGATGAACTATATAACTTTTTTTTTTTTTACTAAATGCATGTCTAGTATGATTGAGACAATGGGAGACATGAGAAGAATCATTTAATTTTCAAGTCTTTAACAAACAAACTTCTGTCCTCAATAGCTGCATTACTTGTGCTTTTCTAACTAATGGTGATGCACACTCATGGGAGCTCTTTGTTAGGAAGACCATACTAATACTGAGCGGCCTCTCTTGTATCTCAAAACAGCTTCAGTTCATTGTGGCATTTATTCCACAAGAGTCAGTGCTGTCATGTCCATGTTGTCCATATTGACATTTAATGACAGCATCACATAATTTCTGCAGATTTGTCAGCTGCACATCCGTGCTGCCAATCTGCCGTTCTACAACATCCCAGAGGATTCGGATCTGACTAAGGTCTGGAAGGTCACTCAAGTTTTTTGAACTTATTATCATGCTTATGAAACCAGTTTGAGATGACCTTTACTTTGTGACATGGTACATTGTCATGCTGGAAGTAGCCATTAGAAGACAGATAAATTGTGCCCACATAGGGATGCACACGGTCAGCAACAATACCTAGGCATTCAAACAATGGTTGATTGGTATTAGGGGGCTCAAAGTGTGCCACCAACACCAAAACCCTGGACTGTTAACACAAGTCCAGATTTGTGGATCCTGACACCATGGATTCATGTTGTTTATTCCAAATTTCACCCTACCATCTGTGTGCCTCAAGGTTAAGTTTTTCTAGTTTTCAACTGTCAGCTTTTGTTGAGACTGTGCCCATTGCAGCCTCAGATTTCTGTTCTCTGCTGGCAGGAGTGGAAAACGACGTGGTCTTCTGCAGCTGTAGCTCATCCAGTGCTTGATGTGCTGTGTATTCTGAGATGCTTTTCTGCTCGCCACAGTTGTAAAGAGTGCTTATCTGAGTTATTGTTGCCTTTCTGTCTGCCCCAACCAGTCTGGCCATTCTCTTTTGGCCTCTCACATCAACAAGGTATTTCCATTCACAGAACTGCTGCTCACTGCGTGTTTTTTTTTTTGTTTTGTTTTTGCACCATTCTGAGTAAACTCTAGATAGTTGCACGTGAAATATCCCAGGAGATCCGCAGTTGTCTTAACATGATGCGCCAGATGGTTTGTTACACTGGACCATCAGGGAAGGTTTCACTGGAAACTGGAAAAAGGCAGATGCTTTCAAAAAAACACTTGGCAGGTGATTGGAGTGAACCATCTGTCTATCATATGATGTAGTAGCAGACCGCCAAAGAGGGAACACAATACAACAACAGGCTGCAGTCTGAGGAGCTTTGAAAGCTAGCTAGCATGTTGTTAGATGATTCTTGCCAATGAGGACCAAATCAGTTGCTTCTCCATATCTGCCAGTAGTTCCTCTCTCATAGACTGTTGCTTGGTCCAAACCACTGTGATCCTGCCATAAGTGAATAGCTTGGAGCATGGCAAGATGGATTCTCGCTTTCAAGAAATCCAGCTGCTTCACAAGATTAAAGTGAACAATCCGTCCACCGTCAAAGTCACAGAGATCACATTTTTACCCCACTCTGGTGTTTGATTGTGAACATTAAGGTCCTGACCTGTATCTGCATGATTGTATGCATTGTGTGGCTGTCACATGTTTGGCTGATTGTATAATTGCCTGAATAAGCAGGTGTACAGGTGTTTCTAAAAACGTGCTTGATGGGTTTATAGCCATAATTGTTTTTTTCCCTTTTATAATAATATACAGTAGACTACAGATGAATCATAAAATTACTTTTAACAACATGTTCTTTTTGCCTTAAATCAACATTCTAAGCACATTTTTTTTCATAATAAGAGGCTAATTTACATTTAATTCATCACAACTAGATAACTAGATAACAACTAGATGGAAATAGTGTTCTGTGGAAAAGTCATTTCAGCATCTCTCTATCATTTCTAAAGGGATAGTTTAACATTTTTGGAAACGGGTTTGTTATCAAAAAGTTGGATAAGACCAGTGGCAACAAATCACCAATGTTTATGTATGTAGATAATTAATACAATAAATATAATAATTAAATAAACTTACATTGTGTTCATTTACAATGACAGATGAAGAGTGTGGAGAAAAAAGATGAAAAAAGATGAAAGTTCTCCTGAACGCAGTCACTGAAAGAAACTGTTGCCAACATCAAGGATGATGATGGGTCACCACCCATTGAACAGGAGCTCAGTGTTAGCTGCTAATTGTGAGACGGTTTTCACCTTGCATTTTTTTGCATCACTATATCGGCATCACAGTTTATACAGCTGGCATGTTCCACGCCCCAAACAACCAGTGTGCCAACTCTACTCTGCTAGCTTGCAAATTAAGCAATGATATATGTGTGTGTGCATGTGTTTGGGTGGTTGGTGCATGACTGTGTGTCTCACTCCTTTTATCGGTTGCCTCTGTATGTTCATGAGCCACTTCAACCCTATTTGTACTAGTCCCTATTTAACTTCTAATTCCACACATCTGTCACTTAATTATCAGAAATGTCAATAATTTTTTCTATTATACAAATTAAAACACAGCAACACAGAAAGGCAAAAAATCCACCTTATCTTTTGATATCTATTTTACTCAATCAGTAGTTTGCCTTTTTTTCCCCCAACAATTGCTCTCAAAAAGCATTCATAAGTATGTTTTTGACAGTGACAATGCTGTATGAAGCATAGCCTTACTGGGAAGGTACATCATACACTGTGTGAAATGTTTCCTTTAAAGCAGGACACAAAGTAGTTTGTTAAATTGCTTAGGTTAATGGCTCTGAGTACTGTTGGCTACCCAAAAACAGAGTTACTGAAGAAATTTGAAGTAAACCTGTGTAGCTACATTCACGTACTAATGGAAAATTACTTCCTGTTCATAATTGTCAGTCAGTTTGAGCACAGGGAGGCAAGTGTGAGTGCTGCATGCAAATGACCAGGATGTCTCTGCCTGGGCTCCATGGGGGATGCTAATGTGAGCATCAAGCTTTCTTTAGAATGCAACTCAGACTCGAGTGGAGTGCACACAAACATGAACTTATACCTGATGAGGTGAACGCTGTCATTCAAATGCATCCAAACCAATCAGCATGTGACAGGATTACTGACTTTGCCCTTGCAAAGTCAGGTCCTCTGTGTCTGAGGTAGCTCTAAACAAATAAAAAAAAAAACCTTCTCAGTTGTCATTGGACTCCGAAAGACAGCTCATATGTATTCATAACACTTTCGTATAAAAGTTGTTTTCCTTCATAACACCATACATTATATCGTCTTAAACCTTTTCACACTGCAATTTGCATGAGTGGGTTGCATGAATTGAATGCCCATTGGATATTTCATTTACTAGATTCTTTTAAAGTCTAAAAGCAAAGAGACTTCCAAGAGTATGAGTTGGATTTGAATCAGAAATATCAAGCATAACTCAATAAAAGCATTTCTTGTTGAAACACACTAATTATCCAACTATTCAGAAAGAGGAATGTCATTCCCATGTTATCCATTTCACTTTTACAAACCTCATTTAACATAAATCATTGCTGTAATTGATGATGATGAACAAGAGGGACATTATCAAGATGACTGAAATGTTACACTGACTAGTGCAGTTTTAGATTCTTTAGAAAAGGTTCAGCTATCAAAGTCCATGACAGACCAAGGATGAAACATATCTCAGTATTCTGTCTGTCTAATAAAATTTCTGGTAAACGTAGAAGTGATAGTGCTCACAATCACTTCACCACCCACAGTGAGTCACATTACATGGACTGTGTGACTGTACAGTAAGCTGTGAGTCAGATATTACAATACTTTTTCATGGTGAGATGAAATTACGGCCAAACTAAAATAATTTTCAATTTTGTTTATTGGACATTTTATAACATTTGAGAAGCAAATTGTTAAAATAACAGCTGATATAAATATAAATGTTAAATTAATGTTAAATTAAATTTACTAAACTCTTATCCTGAACATGATATTACAAACATCTCACAAAAACAATAAAAACAAAGAATGTAACTGATTTATTCTCTGTGTTTTGTTCACTCAAAGGGTTAGGTTTGATATGTGAGAAACTTGAGCAGAAGCAAGGTGACAAATAATAGGGCTCCATCTGTGCCCATAGAACTAAAGCATTTCTGTGCTCAGTCTCAAATTTCACTCTATTTTACCAAACTTTACCCTGTGTCAGACTCTGTAAATGCTCTGTAAATGAAGTCAGATGCTGGTACATCTCACCAATAATACACACTGAGTGACTTTTAAGCCACTATCATTGAGGGAAGGCATCAGTGTCAGTATCTGGTACACATATGTATGACCTCAAATCAAATGATGACATAATCTTTGAAGAATTTTTAAAGTCTCTGAATTTATTTTGCTTAAAAACATCAATACTATGAAATTCCCATATTTTTGTTATTTGCTGGTTTTAGGCTGAACAGCATTAAAAGCAGCAGGTGAGCAGCATTTTGTTTTTTAAAGGAGCTATTTGTAAGTTTTGTATTGCTACATAGCCAACATTAGCATAAACGGCTGTTCAGCTTCAGTCATTGTTGCATTTACAAGACAAGAGGTTATAATACATCCTCTAAGCAGCCCTACCTCTTCAGGGCAGACTGAATGCTACAGTGACGAGACCGACCAATCGAGCCAGAGCTAACTGGTTAGCATGCTAACTTAAGTAGAAGAAAGGAAATTATAGAAATAGAAGCTGAAAAAGCGATATTTTGTGGTGACAGTCTAATGCTTTCTTTATTCTTTGTATACGTTCCATTTTCTAAAACAGTGTCCAGACAGGCTTGCCGAACACGACAACCTGCAATATTGTCACAGTGATGGATAACTGATAATAGGAATCCCAATAAGTCCTGTATTGACTTTATTCTATTCTCTCAAAATCACCAGGGGGTATTTTATGTGTCACCCTCTGAAAGCATCGGATTCCATGAACCAAGTCTATTTCAGTTCAGAGTTTCCTGTAAGACAAAGGATAAAACTAAAGTTGTCACAGGTTCAAGAAAATGAATTACTAACCAACGCAGGCACAGAACCTGATAACACCAGTAATTCTCTTTAAAAGCAACACTAATCCAATCGAGGCCTAGTTGGGCCAAGAGGCCATCTTTGCAGCAGAGCTCCTCTGCTTTTGACTGATAGAGACAGAGAAACGAGGATTACTGTCATCCAAACACCTGGCCTCCCATTGAGAGAAGAGAAGCTATAAATCAGCTGAGGTCCCCATTTACCCTGCACACTTGTTCTTTGTACACCTGTTCTGTTTAGATTGGTGTATTGAGTATTGCACTTGTATTGAACCTGTTAAGTGTGGACTAGAACTGAAGAGTGTGTGTTTGTGTGTTCAGTTTTTTCTGTTGCGGACCTAATACATGCTCAGAGATTTTGGCAAATAATAAATATTAACACACCCTAATCATAAAACACCAAAAATGGCAGCTGGATAGAGTAAAGCTAAAAACCTCTACACAAAAGACCACAGGCTGGTAACTGAATGGCTGTGGGTTTGAGTCTTTGGATAAGATGCATTAAATCTGCTTCAGTATTTATGCTAAAGCAAGCGAGATAAGTGAGGTGGAGCCATATTAATTCAATTCAATTCAATTTTATTTGTATAGCACCAAATCATAATATACATTATCTCAAGGCACTTTACAGGGTAAGGTTGAGACCTTACTTTATTATAGAGAAAAACCCAACAGTTTCCACAAAGAGCAAGCACTTGGCAACAGGGGGGAGGAAAAACTCCTTTTTAACAGGAAGAAACCTCCAACAGAACTGGGCGGCCGTCTGCCTCAACCGGTTGGGTTTAGCAAGGTGTGACATATTTTCAGTGTAAGCACCAACATTTATGGTATTTTCCTGGCATTTTTAGTGGCAAATATAGAGAAAAAAAAAGACAAAACAAACCTTTTTGGCTTGCAGCCCCTTAAAAGACATATGCTTGTGACTGCTTTTCATAGCTTTGAATTGATTTTTCCTTCCCATCTTGTAATTGTCTTAGGGGTGTGAAAATTCAGAAATGTCCTGCAACTCACATGCAAACACAAAGACAAGAGAAAAGTTTGAAAAGATCAATCCAGTTTTGTGGAGCAGAAATGTTGTATTCTACTGCCTTGTTTCTTTTGTTTTCCTATTCCAACAACCATCCAACATGAACAGCCACATGGTTCATATGTCCCTATGCTCTGGCACAACCCACTAGAGAGCCTCCTGAAAACAGTGCAGCTGCACACTCGACAGCTTATGGAACAATTGATTAAGTTAAATGTAATGACTAATTGGTTTAAACAAATAACATACACACACACACACCCTGTGATTGGTTTTAGACCATCTGAGTAGAGTATTTCTGAATTAGTGCTCAAAAGCATCTGTGGTACCTCTGATTCAAGCAGCAGAAAAATTTCATGTAAAAAGGCACCTTAGATACTTCTTTTTTACCCAGATCTTCGCCTGAATCAGAACTGGAGTTTTACTCAATAGACAGACGCTTTCTTTCTTTTCTTCAGATATCGATTGATTATCTGGGGCCAACCCAACTTTTCTTTCCCTGTAGGTACTTTTTAAAAAAAAAAACAAAACTACATTTTCTGTTATGTTTAGGCCTGCTAGTCTTGTTTCAGGAATATTCATCTGAATAGAAGAATGGAGAAGAGCAGACATAAAGAATAGCGTGGGACTGATGAGAAATAACTCAAGACTTGTGGCCAGAGACTCAGAAGGACTGACTCACTCTAATGGGAAGTGCCCTGTAATGAGAACTGCTACTGATTGTAGGTGGCAATATTAAGAAAAGCAAAGGAGGATTGAAAAGTCAAGGGTCGCACTTGCTCACCTCCTTGGGCTTTGTTCTCCATTACCACAGTGCTATACAGTAGTCATGGCACTGCTTGCATTATGCTCCAACATCAAAGAGGAAACTCATTTTCTGCCTCTTTAGCGGAAGACCTGGGGAAACAGAGATGCTGGGGTGGGAGTGTGAGGGGATGGTGCTGTCAAGGGATAATGTGTGTTCTCAGTTGCTAAGATACTGTCTGGCAGACCATCAGAATAGATGGAAGCAGAGAGAAAAATCAACAGACATTTTTTTATTTTTTTAAAACCTTTTAGGATTTTTGCAAAGTCAACAAGGGTTCTTGAAACTCAGAAACTCTACATTACTGCAGAAACATTAGTAAATTTTGGGGTTTTATTTTTATTTTTATTATTATTATGAAGATCACATTCTTTTCTCCAGAAATTATGTTGACTCTTTATTATCAGGACTGCATTTCTCGGAAATCTGCAATTTTCCTTTGTAACATGGATGGTACTATTTTTGTGCCCTCCTCGTTCTGTCATCATCTGTCATCATCTGCGTCTGTTTTGAAGAATAAGAAGTAAGAGCACTAAAAAACGCTGAAAACACTGAATATGTATTCCAAGCAGACATAACTCAAAGACGAAATTATCCTTTTAGAAAAGAGGATCTGGACTGAAATTGTGTTTGCAAAAGGCTAAACAATTGTTGTTTTGTCCAAAGCAATCTTGCTTTGTGCTGAAAAATTGCTACTCTGCTTCTGTTGCTTCTGATGCTACTATTGCTACCCTGAACTGCGGTGTTGCAAGTGTGACGGCATGTTGAAGCAATTCAAGGCGCTCACGTCTACAGAGGACCCACAAAATTCCTGTAAAATTGTTTTCATAAAAAATGGCAACTCAGAAGTCTTTAGTAATCACAGCTACTGTACAGTATTTTACAGTTTAGTACAGATGCTTACATGAGAACCTTTGTCGTGGGGTCATTGTTGATAATGGGGGGTTGAAGCTTCAGGACCTGGGTTTATTCTTTGATTTAGGTCTTACAGCCCTGAGTCATTTAAGAAACCTCAAATCCTCCTTGTCTCATTTTCTCCCCCCGATTTTCATTCTTCCCGTTGTCATAACAACGTGACACCACAACAATTAGTATTCACTTTACAGCATTTGTTACAAAAATAATAAACATAGATTGTTTTGAGGGTATGGACAAGGTACTGTTGCTGTTGTTTTTTTCTGGTGAGGATGGTGTCGACTGAAACTTCTCATATTCAGTATAACTTTTGATCTTAATCATCTTAAAGGCCGTCATTCTTCAGCTGACACTTTGACAAAGCCCCACCTGATGTAGAGGAATGCAATAAGGACCCCAGAGCAGATAGAGCCAGGAGATGTGCTTAACAAATGTGTTACAGTGTGTTACCTTGGCAAAGCATGAACATTGCAACCAACAATGCAACTGACTTCAGCTGTTCTAACTTGGCCTTATGAGTCAGAGCCCGTCTCTGGCATGAGAGTTGAACTCAGCTACCAGAAAACAATAACAGGAGTATATCTGTGTCTGGCAACAGGCGAAAACAATGATAAGACTTGGTAAGTTATTGACTGGCAGTTTCTGCCGGCGACAACCTTGCTACTGGTGTGGGCAGGGGAGAGAAAGCAGCCAGGGTAGAACCCACTTGGCTAATCCCAGCCTTGAGATCAGCACCATGGAGAGCACTCCAGTGTGCAGTCTAAAATGTAACTGTAAACCAACTGTTAGGCTGTAAACGAAGCAGAGAGAGTGTATAATAGATAAATAACAAGACTGAACATCACTTTAAGCTTGTGTCAAATAAAAAATCTTGTATTTTCTTCAGGTGAATCCCTCTTATCCATCAAGTGTCCCCTGATTCATTGTGTAAGTTTACAAACTTACCCTAGTGCATTCAGTGGGTGTGATGCTGATGTTTTTTTCTGTTTTTTTTTTAATCTGTTTAGAGCTACTTCAGAGGAGGTGGTTTTTGGTGGTGGTATTTGAAGGTTTTCTGTATCTAATCCAGCAAAACAAGTGATTTATTCCCCCTTTTTCATGTTGCAGTAGGTTGAATTTAAGAAAATAATAATAATAATCAAGGCAGAAGCTCGAGCTTAATTGATTTTCAGCTATTGATATACAGTACATGTTCTTTCTCCTTCTCTCTTTGTTGCCTACTGTTTCCATGTTGGTCCTTAATAAGACCCTAAAAAATATCATGCTGCGATTTCATGCCTCCTTCTTCCGTGTGTCCTAGCAGAAGACTGCAATTACATACAGTGTCCATAAATTACTATGTTTACTCATGCTTCTTGCATGACCTTCACCACAGGCCGTAGAGCCTGAGGAAAAGGGCTAAAAAAAAAAAAAAAGGAGAGGACGATAAAATAAGATTTTTGATATATATTTTATTTGTAATGATATTACTGTTAAATGTAAAAAGAGGTGACAAATCAATGACATAAACTTACATATTTATTCATATTCAACCATTGTGTATTGGCAATAATATTTCTTTTGGGGGGGAGGGGGCATTTGGCCTCTGAATTATATTTATATTATTATTTTATAAACAAAGCAGTGAGTGAATGCAAGTAAATGTGATCATCAGCGGCAGTCTTTTTTGAGGTTAAAAGATCACCATGACTTAGCAACCACCTTATTATTAGATTCTAGAAATGTACAATAAAATTATGTTCATTTTGTATATTTAAAAAAAATGAAGTAAGAGACAGGAGAAACACAACTATATAGTGTGGATGGTCAATGAGACATGACAAAAGATTTAAGAAGATCTGAAACTGGCATTGACTGACAGACTTCTGATACACACAGCAGAAGACAGAGTCATACAGAAATTGTCATGAAAGTCAGTGTTTGGCTGATTGCCCCTTTTGCAGTCAGAATACACCTGTGTGCTGGGGTAAAAAGGATAAATCAAGTACAAACTTTTGTGCTATTTTTGCCTTTTTTGAATATAAGAACAGCTATAGTACTGTTAAATGTAAACAAACTCGACAAAGCCATCTGCTAAAGCACTTGGATGCTAACCAAAAAAAAAAAAAAAAAAAAACAGTGGCAGAAGACCTCTGACACTTCTCCCACTTCTACAAATACCAGAACACCACTGTGTGTAGCTGACATTTGGAAGGCTTTATTTTTTATCTCTGGAATTTCAGCACAACAATCTGTTCTTCAGTACATATTTTAAAAACTGCAGTAAAAAAAATCTAAGTAAAAGTCTTCTTTCTAACTGCAAAATCTTCCAAAAATATCGGGGCTATCATGAAACCTTAAGGATTTTAAGCAATCCAATGTTTAGCACTCTGTAGTGAACTGTACGTGGTTATTTTACATGTGTTCAACTTAATTTGACAGGACTGACAGTAGATATTTACCCCATGTCTTGAGTAACATGGATTATCTTTTGTAAATACAAATGTAGACACATTTTTTCCTCAAAGTTATCAAGCTATAAATGAAAACTGTAGCATCTGTCCTACAATTATGTATTCAACAAATGTAAAACTCCCACTGGAACAGACTGTACCATACCACAATTAGAATCATATCAATACCCTGACCACAATAATTAATTCTATTATGCAGATAAATGGCACATTATTCTTGCAATGTGGACTTCTAGGCATTTAGATTTGACATGAAGTCTCCTACATTAATTAATAGGTACTTATTTGGCTGGGTTAATTCTTCAAACAGTGAATGTGCAATTAAATATGGATGCCGCAAAACCAAATAAATCCCAGGGGGAGTAAGACAGTGGTTTAACATTAGGCCAGACTGATTCAATATTTACCCTGCTGAAACTTCAGTCTACTGCTACCAGTCCTGCTCTCACAGATACACAACCAAATTATAACCTAGACTTCTCAAATAGAATTAGACTCTCATTTTAGACGTGGAAACAAACATCCACACTGTTATGAGTGACACAAATTAAAAAACAACAGGGTGAGAATACCGTGGTATGTACATAGAGAGGCTATGAACATTGATGTCTTTGATTTAGATGGTTTGGAGAGAGACTTACGTGAGCAAGGCTTATAAGTGGTGTATAAATGCTCTGGCAAATGGACTGATCTATTATATATAACATGACACACTGGCACTGTCAAACAGGTAAAAGGGAGATTTTAAAAAGTAGTTAATTAATTTCATGAGCACGTTGGAAGTGAATTCATAATTTACTTGGCATTCATCATTCTTTATTATTGGTTAATTAGCTCGAGTTTGAGATTTTTTTTAATCAGATCACTTCATCTGCAAGGCATGATGACAGTGTGTCAGATTATACAATCTAATGCTTTTTCCAGGAAGTAAATAGATTCCATGTATTTGTTGTGATTGTTGTGTTCTGATGCTTTTACTGTTTGAGCCTACACTGATAGGATTTGTTCATGATAAAAAACTGCAGTTTATAGCCCACATATATAAAAAAATAAAATAAATAAATGAATGTTGCATTATGTAATGGTACAGAAATGTAAGGGTCTTCTAAACTTACCACTAGATGGTGCTAATGTGTTTCCCACCCTATTCCTCTCAGACGCAGACGAGACGAATGTCCTGTTTGTAATGCTTCAACCAGTCTTTGATAAATTTCCTTCTGTTCTAAAAAAAAAAAAAGAAGAAGAATATTTAAAAGGCTCACCTTAGTATGAGCTGTGTGTATCTTCTACAAGGACAGGAGAAAAAAAAGAGTGTGTGGTTTCCATGGATAACCAGGCATTAAAGTATAGCATAAAGTATAGAGAGTACTTTTTTGCAGTTGATGAGAACTGTGGGGATGTAGAAAACACTGAATGGATAATGGAAACAGTGTAAATTGAATACAACATATCACTGTAAATAAGCTATTACTCCCCAAGCCATTCATCTTATGGAAGCGCAAAGCAGCTTTGGCTCCAACAAATAACAGGCCATAAATAACACTGATGTTGGTGGGAGATGTGAATGTAACCGCCTCGGTCTGTGTTATTTTGCATGTTAAACATCATTGTGAGCAACACCTGTAGGCACTTCACAGAGTCAGAAGGTTGTCTCCTGCTGTTGTGTACATCAGCGGATGATGAACACGACCCATATGCATACTTCAAGGCCTTGAGAGTCTACAAAGGCTTGCAGCAGCTCTGAGGGAATCAGGTGCTGCACTCTCACTTCAGCATGATACACATCTAAGCGCAGGCACTGCACCGCTCTATGGGGATGGGTTGGAGTCTTTGTTTTGCATTCAACCCCTTTGATATCTCCTGGTGGGAAGGTGGGGTAGAGGAGGTGGGGGAGGGGGGTGGGGCACGTGTTTGCAAGTAGTAGACGGAGATGAAAATCTCAGAGGTGAGAGAGAAAGAGAGAGCAAAGGAGACAAGGTGGATGGAAGGTGGGAGGTTGATGGGAAGCAAAAAATTTACCTCCTGTTTCGCCTCTGCTGTCCAGGATCAGAGCACGGAGCCACTGTGGATTACTCAGTGCAGGTGTTAGCTTGTTGTTATTTATATACTGTTCTGTGAATAAGAAATAGTGGAGGGTGGCATTGTGAATGAAAAGACTCACATCCCTCTGTTACTGTAAATCATTGTGAACCATGATACCTCGCAATAGCAAGAACATAACAAGTTGTGACATGTGATCCCGATGCCAGTAGTTATTTTTGTCCCCTTCAATCTACAGTAGGCTATTTTTTCCATAACTTATATTGTCATGATGTTGTAAATGTATTTCATACTATGGAATATGTTAAAAGGCTTTAAAGCTGCTTTAATAGTTTTCATAGAAACAATGGGGCAGCTGAAGCCACAAAAAAATAACCATCCTGAGCTTCACTGTTTAGGTTCACTCTCATCACGTTCACATTCCAACTTGGTTTACAGATGCAGCTAGCAGGTGGCTGTTTTCAGGCAACAAGCTCTGAAAAACCCACTGAATTACCTTACCTCCAAACAGCAGACTAGCTTGTAAACACAGTGAAGTATTTAGCAGCTAAATATCCAGATATTTCCCTGAAGAGGTGGTGGAAACGAGACCAGAGCTGGCCACAAAACACGACTCTAGATGAATGCTAATGTTGCTTCATATTTGCTGGGTTTGTAAATAAGCAATTGGTTACTAACACATTTACTTTAGAACTTTAATAGAGGATAGTATATCAGTGTTTTGTTTAAAATTTGTTTCCAGTGCCCCAAGGAGCCAAAATCTAAGTTAATGCAGGTTTCATTTTAAAAGCCTAAAGTATTTGATAAGCAAAGAGAAGGCTTTTATAAATTGTTACCTTTCATCCTGCTACCATGCTTTATAGTATAAAGTAGTTGTTTTGGACATGTTTTCAGCTTTAAGTCGATATGTAT
Organism: Trachinotus anak; assembly: GCF_046630095.1. NCBI lineage: Eukaryota > Metazoa > Chordata > Actinopteri > Carangiformes > Carangidae > Trachinotus > Trachinotus anak. The sequence continues at coordinate 21,347,700 of NW_027273862.1, read as the reverse complement.
TAAAGCTTTACCCATTTGTACCTGTGATAACTGGTGAATGCTTTTTGAGAGTGAACTGAGAATTCAGTCGTTTAGCTGTATCTGTAATGGACTTCTTCCTGATTCCTCTTGAGAGCACAGCAGCTTGATGTGTTGGAGGAACCACGCTGAGTCACTCTGCATTAATCTCCATACAAGTTCAGAGAGAAAAAAAGATGCCTAGAAATGGTTCCACAGGTCTGGGAAGCTGGTCACCGTGGTACCACACCGCAGTGTCACTTCCATCACCTTTACTGGGTGGGGGAAGGTTACCCTGTGTGGATGTTTGTCTGTCTGTGTGTCTATTCCCTGACATACAAGCTGACCGAAGTGACTGTGGACCAGATGGATCTTGATGTGAATGGCTTGATCAAGTGGAGCGTTATCAGACCACCCACTCTGGCTGACATAAGCTGTGAGGGCTAAGCGTATTAGGAGGCAGGGGGTCCGAGGGGACTATGGAGGCACTTCAGAGTAATAAACTCATCAGGAGAGAGACAGATACACCTGTTTGCTACAGGGTGACTGAGACAGAGGGCACAGAGAGGGAAGGAGACAAGAAGGATAGAGGGAGGAGTGGTTGGTATAGTGCACAGACAGAAAGGAGATAGCAGCTGAGGAGGGGGGAGAGGGAGATAAAGAGGAAGAGACAGAGACGCTCCGCTACAGAGGGTGAGACTGTAACCATCCCCAGAGTCAAAATCGTCTTAGACAAAACAAACTGAGCTGGCCTATTTGAGTCCAAGTCAAGCCAAACACCAAAGAGGAAATCTCAAATCCTGTTTCCAATCCCCAATCTTTTGAAATCTAAATGACAATGCTACTCGGAAGTGTTGTCGAGTAAAACAGATCAATTAAGAGTTCATTTGGGGATTCATTAAGATTAGTTGTTTGATATCAGACATGACCGGGAGTGCTTATACCCAAATCTCTAAAACAAGACCTTGAGATATTATCTCAAAACACGAAGCAAGTGAATGGCTTTGAAAATGCTAATTTACAATGTTTTTGTTGTAGCCTAGCCTTGAAATACATGGGCAGCTAACACAGACAGACAGACATGGAGAGGGATAGCAAAGACTATTAAGTGCAGATAAAGTGAGCTGAGATGTGAAAGTGAGAGAGATACAAATCCACTCCTTCCACATACAGTAAGCCCAATGCAAGACAAATATAGACACCCTACTAGGTCACCTATATAAAATTGGTTGGTAATTTTCAACAATCCTACAACACTTGTCTTTCTGATTTTCCAGAAATAATGCAGTGACCCATATGGTTCTACTTCCTCTGTAGAAATTCACTTTGACCTATTTTGATGTAAAAGTAGTCCATGTTCTTATTTCTGTCTTTCATCATATAAATGAATGAATTAGATGGAACAAGGAAGCAAGTTTGGACATACTGTATGCCTGTACAGTCTAGACATTATTCAGTGTCATTCCAAAAACTACTACTGATCTCACTACAAGCAAAAGTCTGGTGACCCAATATAATACCATACTAAAGCATTATTATTCTTTGACTTGGTGGTTAGATGGTGCTTTAAACATAAGATAACTTTGTGTGGCATCTTAATATGTGAAAAGACAGCTTCCTACTCTTTTAACAAGGCCCTGTTCTTTAACATTGGCAGGTTTATTTAAGTGTTAAATCATGAATTTCAGTCTGTGTTTCAGTACAATTTATCACTCGTGTTATAAAAAAAAGTCACAAGACACAGGCTGATATATGTGCTGTTGTTGAGATTCATCTGTTCACTGCGCATTCGTGACACAGAAAACAGGTGTTCATTGTTTAATCCTAGCGGGGGCACCTCACAAGTGGTGGAGGTAAGGACCAAATTGTTCCATTGTACAGTAGATTACATTACATTTATTAATGTAGGTCACGTTAGCTTAATTTAGATGGCAACAATACCTATCTTAAGTGCATCGTAAATTACTATTTTGTTTATTATTTTGTATCCTTGCGCTACTTGCACTAGTTGATCTCACCCCCGTCATGACCTGAGGAAATGGTAGGTTCCAGATTGAGACGATATGTCGCTGTGGGCTTCATTAATAGAGTTCACTTCAGCTTGAAGTTGTCTTTGTTAAACTTCTCATCTTTTTTTGTGATAAAGATCCACCTTTTTAACATGACATGACAGGACTTCTCCCTACACCTGTTGCATTGTTCAAATGTTTTCAGTGCTAAAGAATGTATTTCGCCCTTTTCATTGGCTGTCAGCATGACATGCAGACATAAATAAATATGTCTATTAATTTTAAGTATGGTAAATTTTGGAAACAAGTAGGCAAACATATGTACAGTGTCACTGTCTTAGGACTCTACCTTCTAAAATTTGATGAATTGTATTCGTCAGATGCTTTCATTCAGTGAATCAGGTGTTGCTCATGACATTGTGTAAAGCAATACCTTGGTGTGCATAACTCAAATTGCACAATGAACGTGGGATAATCCACTGTTATTAGACTGAATAGTTTTATATTGTCATGCTAATAGGAAAATAAGACATGTTGCTAATAAGTGTTGATGAAAAGCTATTGTCTGTGTATTATTTCTCAGGTGGCCCTCACTGTCACTTTGGTAAGCCTTTTATGCTGCCTAATAAACACTTCTGTTTGTTGCTTTAATTAATCTCTCTAATATTAATAAACAAAGCAAAAGGATTGCAGGGGAAGGCGTAGATGGTTTTTGGCTGCCCAGTTTGATTTCTTCCCAAGAGTTTTGAAACTGTATGAAAAATAAAGTATTTTGGAACTTTCTTTAAAACATTTAAAAGCCCACCTATGCCAAGGGGAGCTGTTGGTCTCATTGCCTTGTCTCAGCAAGACACCTGGCTCTGCAGGTGAGAAGAGAGGTAATTATTTGCACCTCAAGGTGAGAAGAAGACATTCTGTAGGGCATAACCATGGGCACGCCTTTCATTACTGCACCAGTTTCCTGTGTCCAATCTCAGCTGGCCAAATGAGATTTGGCTCTTCATGAGCACTAGGTGTTGCTCAGAAGCTATAGGAGGTGATTGCAATTCATCTCTCGTTCGTTTTCTGAAAGAGGAGAAGAGCTTTATTCCACTAAGAGAATCCTGAGAGCATGAATGTGTTGCATCCAACTCAGTGACTCCAGTTCAGGCATCCAGATTTTCAGGCTGTCTGTGCAATTTGCTTGTGGAAAATCCATGCTTGACAAGAATTCTTCTTATTTTCACTGTAGTGTACAAGCAGGTCAACTTATAAATATCTCACAAAAAATAAACAAACCCCTTTTCACTGAGGTAATCCAAGGTCATGCCCTCCACCCACAAAAGCTCACAATCCAACAGTGGAGACTGTGATGAGGCAGAATCAGTTTCACAGCAAGCAGTGATCAGGAAACAATTCTTGAAACAGTGAACATTTGGTTGACAGAAACACACACAGGCAAACAAATGGATACAGGCAAGCAAACAGATGCAGGTTGTGCTTGACCATTAAACATGTTTGTCCTGTCCAATAAACTCTGTGAAGGAAGCGTTAATTACCTGCAGCCCATGTGAGGATAAATTAGAAATCAACATAGAGACAACGTTTAAAAAAGACACATAGCTGGAAGGGAAGAAAGAGAGAGGCTGCATAGACAGATAGATCCCCATGGCTCAAACTGTAAACCCTGACCATGCTCATTGGCACTTACCTCTATTGAACCGCTTGAAGTGGGTTAAACCAGCACTGGCGATCCACCTGAATGGGTCAATGCATTGACAACTGACTTGGCATTCCAAACGTCCTCCTGACCCGGCCGTTTAAATGCAAGGTAACTCAGCTTTGGTGAACTTGACTTTTTATTTACTGTTATTGAGGCATAAATTAGATTAATGAAGATTTCAATTGTGCAACACTATGAATGCCTTTGAGGAGAGGTGGTCTGATAGTGTGCACCATTTTCCACATTTATAGATTCATGGTGCCTATGATTTGTCATGGCAGAGAGCAAGTGTGTGAAAAAAAACTGAAAATTAACTTCATTTGGGTCTTATTCTGTGTAATACTATTGTTTAATTCTGTAGTTTGGCATTAAATTGTGTGAATTGCAGCCTCTTCTTGATGCTCAGTAATCAACCTGTGAAAAAATACAGTATATGGGTTCAAATGCGGGTTGAACTTACTCTCAGTAAAGTGTGTCATACGCAGGTCACCTGTAGGAGAGAGATTAATATTAATAGCCTCATGCAGTCAGACTGCATTATACTTGGGTGCTACAACTATAGTACAGAAGGCTGAGGGTCTTTCAAGAATGAAAGAGACACGTCTCCTGAAAAATATCATCAACGCTTCTGTCTCAGCTTTCATACTATCATAGGCAAAGACAAAGAGTTACTCAAACTGTGTTGGGAACCAGCTTTACTACCGTAACACAGCAAAGCGAAGTAAACAATAAGATGCTACACCCACTCTCCCTCTAACACAGCTGAACAGCGTAAAGGAGAAGAGAGGCACAGATTCAGACACTAACACGGAAAAATTTATGTGGGAGACAAACAACAGGCAGGTAAAAAGCAGTGGTGAAAGAGGTGACAGGTTGCTGCTGGAAAGGCTCTCCATGTGTGAAAGTCAGCTCTGATTTTTTTTTTTTTTTTTTTTTCCTGACAGAGGTTGTAGAGAAAAAGCTCACTCTCATACTCCACTCGGTCCATCTTCATGGCTTAAATTTCTTTATAGTGGAAGAGTGTAACATCTTTTATTGCTTTAGGGAAGAAGAAGAAGAAGTGAAATCAAAGAGTGTAAGAAAAGGAGGAATAGAGAATTCAAAAATGGGTTAAATAGTGTAGGCAGGAAGAGACCTTCTCTCTGTTATTACCACCTGAAGAAAGGCCATCACCATTAGATTGAAATTTAATTTACGAAATAGTGTTTTAATGCAGCTGTTCACCAGCAGCCCATTCCAAATACGCTTTCTGTCAGTGCATTTCCTGAGGGCCATTTAATTGGGCTAATGAAGAAAGCTGCTAATGGCTGGGTTTATCTCTGGCAGCACTGGTGACATTTCATCAAGGCAGGTGATTTTCCAGGCATTGTTTAAGCTCAGTGTGTAGCATTTCATAGTTGGAAAGGAGAAGAAAAAACACAAACATGTTATTTGGGCAAATTATAAGAAAAAAAACAAAAAACTGAAGTGGGAACAATGCCGTCCTGAGGAAATGGATAATTCAACTTCATCCAAAAGCAGATTGAATTATTTTCCAATTATTTTCCACACATGTTGCTAATCATATTTGGAAAATCACCTTTGCTAGGCAGCAATTTGTCTTGGGCTGTATAATTTGGGGAATGACCACATAACATTGCAGACTTCAGAGGCAGGCATACAAAGTGAAAAGATATTCATCACATTTGAGCAGACACACACGCACAGACACACAGACACACACACACACAAACAGTATGCAGATAGAGACAGTGATGTGACATTTACCTTCATCAGTTATCAACATCTTGACATTAGTACATCAAACCTGCTGTTTCATAATGAGCTTCAGTTGCCATCTGACTAACGAATGATTCTGACACTCTTGTCATTCCCTCCTGTCAGGGAAAGGTCAGTGGCAAAGTCAAAGAGGTTGAGACCCATGTTTATACATGGATGGACGACAAGATTAAACTGAACAAAGCTGACATGTTGAAAGAGCAATACCAAATGAAGGGCATGGTTAAACTCAGACAAAACTGCAGCTCTGTGACGAGGTAACAAGAGGTAGCATGATCTGATATTTTTAAGGATATGGAATGAGTCACAGTTTTAAAAGCTAAATAATGCAAATGTGAATGTCATAGTGGTTTAGTGATTAGCAATAGTGTTACATAGCCAGAGGGTCAAAAATATTTTTTTTTTATTGTTGTTTTGAATGTTTTCTTTATTCTTCCATTGACCCTGGTGCACTTGGCATCCGTCCAGTGTGTTTCCCTACATTCTCAATAATGAGCTGCAACTAGATTATTTTCTTTGTTGAATGAGCCGTTGAATATTTTTCTCTGTCAATTGTGTGGTGTGTAAAATGCCAGAAAACGGTAAAACACCCATCACAGTTTCCTAAAGTCCGAGGCGGTGTCTTCAAATTCTGTGTTTAGTCTAACGAACACTTAAAAACACAAAAGGAGTCCGATTTTCCATCATATAAGATGAAGAAAAGCAGGAAATCCTCACCAGTGAGAAAATAGAAATGGATAATGTTTGCCTTTTTTGCCTTGAATAAATGACTTAAACAATCACTAGATTACCAAAATAGTTGCCAAACAATGTTCTGTCCATTGAGCAGTCCCTTTACTTCCAGCGCTGAAAAAAAAACCCAAAAACTTTTTAATTGTTCTTCTCTAGGCTATAGAACAGGAACTAGAATAAACACAGTTTTCAAACAGTAGTTGTGATAGTATCATACTGAAAAGGATGAGGTGGGATCTCTGTCACTTCAAATACCTGCTGCACTCATCAGCTCCAAATCTCTCATAATTTTTTCCATCATATCATTTCCCAGGGACTCCACATTTTAATTACATACACAAATTGTTTAATGCAATTACTGCTGCTCCTCAGGTGGCACAGACCTGCATAATAAGGCAGTATACTTACACAGATAATATAACTAAGCACAGGTACAGGGAATTTTTAATGATATAAAACTTAAAAGTTTAGAAACAGTAACCTTGAGCGATGCAGTCCGAGTCATAATGATGACTTTAACACGCTTAAGTAAGCATAAATATATGAGTGCTATATAGCGTGTGCTTTTCTTTTACATTAGACTCATTCTGGCTCTGTTCTGACTCATTTTAAACGAATTTCAGAATAAAAGCATGTCCATTAGAATGAAAACACGTCCACTGAGTTGAAGTCTCTTTGTCTGTCTTGCTGATAAACGACTTAACTGAAATTTCAAACCACCTCAGCCTAGCCCCCTGCACGTCCCTTAGCGAGCGTGTTCAACGCCCGGTTCCCTTTTTTTTTTTTTTTTTTGTAAACAACAATGAAGTGTGATATTTGAAAAAAACAGATGCGCCACCGGTGAACTGCGAGCGACCAATCATTTGTAGTCTGGATCCAAAGCGGCTTTTGAATCCCTCCTTCTCTTCCCACCTCTTCAAATTCATTGGCCGCCAGAGGAGTAGCGACAATGTTTAATGCACCATGCGGTGTCCGGAGTTCAGTCAGTGAGAGGAAGCGCTCGTTGTGCTTGGGGCTGTGTTACGTGCACAAAATACTAAATAACGACTGTGCGTATATATTGAAGAAAATCACCCTGCTTTCCCTGACAGCTACAGGGAGTGTTGTAGCAGAATGCGGCGTTGTTGCTGACCACCTCCTCAGCATCTGACTCCCTGTGTGGACTTTGACGGGGACGGCGGACAAGGACAAAAATGCCACCACGGAAAAGAGTCACCCAGCGATGTTTCGGACGGGGGAAAAAACACTGATTGCCTTTTAAATATCCACTTTGGATCTACCTTACTACACATTTGGATTTTTTTCCTTTTCTTTTCCTCGTAGAGTATTTCTCCGAACAGTTCCCCCTCCTGAAGAACGGTGACTCACTGCAGGCAGAAGGCGAGCCGCTGCATCCTAATCAGACAGCGGATAGGACTTCAGCTCATTGACATTACAGTCATACTTTTCTGGAGCACTTTTTTTTTTTTTTTTTTTTTTTATTTCCACTGCGCTGCACTGTAGCCTGCGTGTACGGAAGCTTGTGGATTTTTTTTTCCTGCACAGAAGGGGGAAGGAGGATACGGGTGGTACGTTAGTGAAGTGGTCAGCGGATGAAACTCTCTGAATCCTACAGGAAACTGAGTGTTTTGATTTTTACACTTATATATTTTGTGACTATTACAGCAGTTTCTTCTGGTAAGTTTACGTTTTTCTTTCTCCTTTTTTTTTTTTCTCTCTTTGACGTATCTTTGTGATTGTGTAATTTCGCAGCGGAATCTCTGTGTGCTTCTCATTTCCAAACCATTCTTATTTCACAACCATCCCTATCCATGCGGATGCAACAGCTTCTACCAAAGACCGTTGAGTGTTGCAGAGAGAGGGAGAGACGGGGAGCAGCAGTGGAGAGAATTACACGGCTGTGTTGAGATGCTGGCAGCTCATTTCAGAATTTTTATAAGGCTCATTTTAAATATCCGGATTATGCGGATTTGTTAATGCTTGTAAGAGGCTCATTTTATACACACTTGCTTAAATAGCCGCCACAATAGGCCATCCTCAGTTGTACGCCTGCAGTGTTTCCATATTATTAAAGTTGCCCATTACAGTTTCAGTCAGCATTCTCATAATGTGTGAATGGGTCATTATCATGCCAGGGTCAGGTCGCGCATTGCACATTAGAGATAGATTTAAAAAAGGGAAACAACTGTATTCTGAGGCTTGTGCTTATAATAATCTGTGTAGTAAATAAGATACTAGCAGAATCATTATTTCCCTATGTATCAGCGCTGCGCCGAGTGTCTTCCCAAGGTTAACTAATTGACAAGCTTCCCCCATAATTGTGGAGATGAATTACACATGAGCCCTGTTTCATTTTTGGCTCAGGGATGGATCTGATTTCTTCCTGGCAGATAGGCTAGTGTAGCCTGGTCTGTTTTTTATTTGGGTGACTATTTGACGCATACACTATAACAAACATATATATTTTTTTCTGTTTTCCTTCTTAGGTGGTATGAGTGAACACTTACAATGACTATTCTGTTTGGAGACTGGATCGCGACTACTGTTCAGATGAGTCTGGGCTCTCAGCTGAATATAAATTAGGTGTTCAGCACCACAGATTGCTGGAAGAGGCAGAGGATGAGAGAGATAGAGCAAAGACAATCCACAAAGACTTAATGCCAAGGCCTCACATGATGAACAGAACTCTTTTTTTGATCTGGAATAATAGAAATACCAAATTTGAACAACTCAACAGGTCAGAGGAAGCGTGAAACACAACACAGAGTATAGCGGCTTTTACAGAGTGGGGATGTATCTTTCTATTTTCTTTTTCCTCCTCTTATGGGCTCAAGCCCTGACCTTGAAAAACTTGAATTACTCTGTCCCAGAGGAACAGGGTCCGGGGACAGTTATTGGGAACATTGCCAAAGATGCCAGACTCGGACTCGAACAGGTGGGGCCAGGAGGACAGGGTAAGAAAGCCAACTTCAGGGTGCTGGAGAACTCAGCCCCGCATCTCATCGATGTGGACCCCCAAAGCGGACTGCTGTACACAAAGCAGCGCATCGACAGGGAAACATTGTGTAAGAGAAACCCCAAGTGCCAGCTCTCCATGGAGGTGTTTGCCAATGACAAGGAGATCTGCATGATCAAAATAGATATTCAGGACATTAATGACAACTCACCCACTTTCCCCTCAGATCAGATTGATATTGACATTTCTGAAAACGCTGTGCCAGGGACACGCTTTCCCCTCACCAGCGCGCATGACCCAGATGCAGGAGAAAACGGGCTGAAAACCTATCAAATAACACGCGATGACTACAATCTCTTTTCCTTGGAGGTAAAATCCCGTGGGGACGGGACAAAGTTCCCAGAATTAGTTATTCAACGACCACTTGACCGAGAAGAGCGAAGCCATCACACCCTTATTTTGTCAGCCACTGATGGGGGTGAATATCCTAGGTCAGGTACCATGCAGATAAATGTTAAAGTTATTGATTCCAATGATAACAGCCCTGTGTTTGATCAACCCTCGTATGTTGTGGAAATTCCTGAAAATTCACCTCCTGGTAAAGTCCTTATTGATTTAAATGCCACTGATCCTGATGAGGGAAACAATGGACAAGTAGTCTATTCTTTTAGTGGCTATGCCCCAGAGAGGATCCGGGAGCTCTTCTCCATAGATTCCAGAACAGGGGTCATAAAGATTCAGGGTGAAATTGACTATGAAGAGAGTCCAGTTATTGAGATTGACATCCAGGCAAAGGATCTAGGTCCCAATCCAATCCCAGGCCATTGCAAAGTCACAGTTAAAGTGCTTGACAGGAATGATAACTGGCCATCTATAGGCTTTGTGTCTGTGAGACAGGGAGCCATCAGCGAGGCAGCACCTCCAGGCACTGTCATTGCTCTGGTCCGTGTCACAGACAAGGACTCAGGCAGGAATGGGCAACTTCAATGCAGAGTGCTAGGTAACGTCCCTTTTAAACTTGAGGAGAACTATGATAACTTCTATACAGTGGTGACAGACAGGCCCTTGGACAGAGAGGTGCAGGATGAGTACAATGTCACCATTGTCGCCAAAGACAATGGTATTCCTCCTCTAAACTCTACAAAATCCTTCACCGTAAAGATTCTGGATGAGAATGACAATGTTCCTCGCTTTACCAAGTCAGTTTACCTGCTTCAGATACCTGAGAACAACATCCCTGGAGAGTACCTAGGTTCAGTTCTGGCACATGACCCAGACCTCGGCCAGAATGGCACAGTGTACTACAGCATAGTTAACTCCAACGTGAGTGGGGGTGATGTCAACACCTATGTTAATGTGAATGCCGCTAATGGAGCCATCTATGCTGTGAGGTCTTTTAACTATGAGCAAATAAAGTATTTTGACTTTAAGGTTCTTGCGAAAGATGCGGGTTCTCCACACCTGGAGAGCAATGCTACAGTGCGCATCAGTGTTCTGGATGTCAACGACAACATCCCTGTCATAGTTCTGCCCCTACTTCAAAACGACACAGCAGAAATCCACGTGCCGCGTAATGTAGGTGTTGGCTACATCGTCACGACAGTGAGGGCGGTGGATAATGACTATGGTGAAAGTGGAAGGCTGACCTATGAGATCTCAGATGGCAATGAGGAGCACCTCTTTGAGGTAGATCCGGTGACTGGGGAGGTGCGAACAGCCCACCCATTCTGGGACGATGTGAGCCCCATTGTGGAGCTGATTATCCGAGTGTCGGACCACGGCAAGCCAACTCTCACTGCTGCCGCCAGACTCATCATCAAGGCTTCCAATGGACGTCCTCCTGATGGACTGCCACGCACAAAGGACAGTCAGAACTGGGACATGTCCCTGCCTCTTATTGTAACTCTAAGCATCGTATCCATCATGCTTCTAGCTGCCATGGTGACCATAGCAATCAAGTGTAAGCGGGAAAACAAGGAAATCCGTACCTATAATTGTCGCATTGCAGAGTACTCGCACCCGCAGCTGGGGAAAGGCAAGAAGAAGAAGATTAACAAGAACGACATCATGCTGGTGCAGAGCGAGGTGGAGGAGCGGGATGCCATGAATGTGATGAATGTGGTAAGCAGCCCTTCCTTGGCCACCTCTCCCATGTACTTTGACTACCAGACACGCCTGCCACTCAGCTCACCAAGGTCAGAGGTCATGTACCTCAAGCCCACTGCCAATAACCTCAGCGTGCCCCAAGGCCACGTGGGATGCCACACCAGCTTCACAGGCCCAGTCACCAGCACTACAGACACACCTACTAACCGCATGTCCATCATACAGGTAAGAGAAATTGCACTGTTCTACTTCACTGTTGTGCCACCGTTTTCACGTCACAATCTTCAGAAAGCTTCTGTGTCCTATATCAACGCTTATAAAATGATAGAAAAAGGAAGACAAGGACAGGCAGAGGCAGAGAAGCCCAGGAGCACAGAGCGAAAAGAACGAAGGGAGGGGTGAGCATTAGAAGGATTAAACAGTCATTCTGGTGCTCTCATAGAACATAGCCAGTGACATCAACAAAAATCAGTTGTGCTTGAAATATGTCACGACAGGCTTTTGAAATCTGTTTTCCTGTAGAAATTTCTCATAAATCACTCAATCACTGTCATTTCATTCCTGTGGAAGAAAGAGTTTAGCCTGTGGCTGAATATTAAGCAGTTCCAGTTTAAACTACCTAATTATTCCACAAGACATTTGCATGTCTTAATCCAATAACAATAATATTTTTGAAAACATACTTACCTGTATATTATATATCTGTACCTGCACATTGTAACAGCTGCAGCTATAATGTATCTTAAGAGTTGAGTTACTCCAAACAATGACAGATCCTTGTTTACTGTTTTAAGCTACCATTTATAACATATCAGTCATCAAATTCTGTTGCTCTTTGTGGTTAATTCTAGCAATTTTAATTCCTAGAGATTAGCAGATTGTACTTATTTTCACGGCTACTTTATACGTCTTTGTGTGGAGTACTTGGGTGTATAAGCCTCTAACGTGATAACTTCTCTGTGTCTTTGGCCTTAAGCCCATTAAAAGTCTGTCGTGTCAGACAAGGATTAAGGCCTGCTTAAGACGATGGTATGTAACACTGGGGATAATGGGCAGTTGTAGCAAAATGAACTCTTTCTCTCATGTTTACCTATTGTTAACAAATAAAAATGTTATGTTCCAAGTGTAATTTGATAGAAATAATAAAGAGTACTCAGTGAGTTTTATTATTATTGTTACTTTCTGCCAATGGCCTTTTACTATTTGGTAGAATTGGAGAATTCTTTCAGTTACATCCCCATGGACTGTAACTATTAGTGTCTCGATTAGGCTCCCCGCTGTCTTTTCTAGCCCACTATTTGCACTGGACTTGGATGTGACGATGACTGTGATCAGATGTGACGTGTTCCCACCAGGGAGGAAGGCCACTGTCTGTTGTTCCCACTCCCAGTCTCAGCCCTGCTTCTATTATGAGCCAGCTGCATAGGGCAAGGGTCATCACAAAGACCGTTAAGGCTTCCCAATCAGAGGGACAGAATAATTGCTGATCCATTCTGCAGGCTGTTTCGCTGCTTATGTAGTGATGATAAATTAGACTGTGTGAGGCTGTTGCACACCCATTTTGTGCACTTCTTTTCTCTTCCCCTCTAGACTGTCAAAGGGAAAACAAGCAGAAGCAGCAACAACACATTCCTTAGTGTCTTGTTTACAGAGGGTCCCCTCAACGCATCAGGCGTGCAGGGTGCTCTATTGTATTATTCAACAGAAACCTGTGTAGAGGGAGATGGCCTGAGGCATTAAGTTTCTTCAGAAGCTGTACAGAAGCATATCACTTTCCTCCCTCCTCCCCTGCTTCCACCCCCTCTCTCCGTTCGTGTGGACAGTAAGTAACCTGAGTCAGAGGAGAGTGGCTATGGGAAAAATGTCAGGAAACAAAGACAGAATTCCCCTTCCATCGATCCCAAGGCCTCTCAGCCCATCTGTCACTACAGTTGCCACTGGACAAGAGGTTGAATAGGAAAAATAAATAAAGAGATTGATAAAGCGGGAGAGCATATCGCCTGCTCAGTCACTTTCACAAGGGCACCTTAGTGCTGCTGTCTTCGTCTGCACCTATAGGGCTACTGTAGCTGCCTGCAACTCCCAGTCTCTCTGCACACTGCTGCTGGTCTCTAATGATGTTTTATAGTGGTGCACTGGCAGACAGACTGGGTTTGGTCTCTAGCTGGGAGAGGGGAATAATATGAACATATCAGCAGAGCTCTGCTGGCCTTATCATTGTCACCACCGTGCAGGCGCCCGGCCCAGTGGAGAGCTTCATTTCATTTGTAAAGAGAATTCCTGGGATAAGGAGATGGATGATACGTAATGATGCCTAATTCCGCTTAAGGCGTTGAAGGGAATTACTTAGTGTGGAATCAAGGTTAAAACCAATCTGCTGCAAAATTCCTCAATGCTCTGGAAGAAGGGATTTCAGTAATTCGCTCCAAAGAGTGAGCCTGCGCCCACTCTGTCTTTGAATACATTTTAGGATTTTGTCCCACATTATATTTAGCTTCAGCAGCTGTGCCAGACTGTGGCCTACTGGCTGGTTCATAAGTTTCTTCATGGCTGCTTTCTTGCTACCTTGTTTGAGAAGCTCTCCTCATTGTTACCAAATATGCAAAGACTCCTGTGTCATTGCTTTTAAATGGTCCATAATTTATCATATTGATTTGTTTTGATAGGTTTTGAGTGTTTTAATTTGATTCACCACAAAACTCTAATTAAACAGAGTCGTGTCTCGGTGGGACATGATCCATGTTAATAAGGTGCAGGTGGTACAGAGGCAAAGGGGGTCTGAAAGGCTATAAAAGCTGCCTTTAGGTGGCGGCATTCTGCCTTGTGTTGGGTGGCGTTGAGACGAGGGTGTCAAGGAGAAAAGGGGCTCCAGTCTCTGCTGACTTGACATTGAAACTCGTCATTTGAAAAGGAGAATCCTACTGCTCTAAAAATAATAATAGTAATGCAAATGTTAGACATAAATATTTAACAAACACATGACAGAATTTTGTTTCAAGTATTTTGAGTGAATTTACAAAGCAAGCACTTAATCCATGATATTTAATATCTGCTCACAGTTTCACTGCATATCAATTAGAAAAACCTGATTGAAACCTACAATTTATGATAAAGCATGGTCTTTGAGCAGTTTCTCAAAATGACTGGCAGCCATAAACCTATTGAATGAATTTATAGAATACTGTGGAAAAACGGTTAAGAGGTGTGATTGTGATCATTTAAGCAGCGTGTATACAACACTCCCTTCCACTGTTTAGGTTGAGCATATGCATACCAACAATGTAGTGGGAGCAGATGTTGAAAATGGATGCTTCCAGGAATGGTCTTACACCGCATAACTTACGGAGATTGTGTGTATGTGTGCGTTTGTGTGTGTGTTTGTGTGTGTGTAACGTCATTGTGCATTCCAGGCATGTGATTTAAGCCTTTAGCTGGCAGACTCCATGACAGAGCTCCTCTCTTTTATGAGTGTGACAATCTTGCATTTGTCCGAACCTTGAAACATCCTTCCTCCAAGTAACACACACACAGACACACACACACACACTCATGCACACAAACACACAAATGCATATGTAGCCAGGCTTGGGCTGTTTTTAAGGATTCTACACCAAAGTCTTATCAAAGCCTCCGCTGTATATTGTATTGAAATTGCTCCCACACTTCAGTGGCCACTGAGGCAATGAATAGAAAAGCGCTCTTTATTTCATTTTCTATCCCTCTCCCATCATCTTTAGATAACTTTCCTCTGGAGCTTTCCATGGATTGAGTTTGGTAAACCTGTATGTACTGAAGCCTACTTGCTTGACAGGATTGGGCAGCTCACCAGCCAGTCATTTATAGAAATGAGAGGCAGTTCAAGAGGACATTTGTAATTTGTGTACTTTTGTCCCCCTGTTGAGTTCTTCTGGGCCACTAGGCCAGATTTATTTTATTTGAGCTTGCCAGTACATAAAAAGAAATTATCAGCTCGCCTTAGGGTGTATCTTCATATTTCCTCAAATAAACCTGCTGCTACTGTACACAACACTACGCGCTGAAATTCTGAATTATTAATAGGCAGTTTTATTTTTCTTCATCTCCCCCAAGCTCATATGATAGATACAAGTGAGAGGAAGTGAAGTCAGACCACAGAATGTTGCTCTAGGGAACAGCAGTAAATTATGTTATCTCTATTAAAACAAAATATAGAAGTTTTGTCATTGAGTATTTTGTTTATTAGCTGCCATTACTGCTGTTTTAGCTGTGGTGTTAGGCAGAGGCTCTTGTTTCAGTACCGATGTGTCAGTATGTTTTGAAGCTGTAGCAGCACACAGCACAAAACAGCAGCTATATTTGCATCCTCTTTCATTAATAAATCATAACATTTAACAAATCAGCGGAAAGTGGAGGATGTCACGATAAACATCACAGGTCTCATGCTACATATTTGTGAACATGGGGGGAGGAGGAGGGCAGAACACAGGGTAAGTGGGGAAACAGAGGCTGCTTATTTTCTGGTATAAGCAGAATTTGAGCATTCGTTTACTTTTCCTGGGACTGTTTGTAGCACAAGGAAGTGTAAAAATTACTGTAGTAATCTCTTAAATATCATTTTCTTCTCCACCCTCAACACCATAGTGGCATTGAAATGTGAACAAAGAAAGGCTACGGAAATCTGCTCCGGTACTAACACACACCACCAGTGTCTTTTTTTTAATCTTTTTCTTTTACTATCATTTCCATGAAAAACAATTCATAGTCTCATACTAAAGAGTCACTGCAATTCTTCAAAGATTTACACAACAAATAGTTCAAGTGTAGATACATATTATAAGGACCCAGAAAATTAGTTTGAGATTGGAGGCAGCTGTGGAAGTCAATGTTTTATTTATTGTAAGTTCTCAAAAATCCAAGTCACCCTGCTAAATAATTGAATATAAATGTAGGCTGTTCACTATGCCCAGAGTCAGAGTAGACACAATTCCTTCCTGTAACTTATAACAACTCCAGTAGATTCAAACTGTGGACAGAAGTAGGTAGATATACGTAGATGGATAGATAGATGACTGAAGTCAATAATTTATGTGGTGTATTGTCTTCTTGGTCGGCCTCTAGAAATCCTTTCACCCAGCTGCTGTGCATTCATGTGGACACAGCACTTAACTGTGCTGCATAATTTCATTATTTGAACAGACCTCCCGACCTGGCAATGCAGGGCAACAAAGGAATTTTGTTTTTGCAATTGTAGACAGGATATGAGAACACAAGTTGACCTCTGTGATGGCCAGATTGGCCGGACACATTAAACCAATTTGCTTGGTTCAGTAGGAAGCAGCCTATTGGAGATGACATGGGCACGATAATAAGACTGTGGATTGTCAGTGGGCATTCACTCTCGACTCGTCGTGTGTTTGTGTATGTGTGCGTGAGATAAAGGGGACGTGGACGGTGAAGACTCCCTCTGCCAAATTCACTGATACTGGAGCCGAGGGATGGGATGATATACGATTTTTATCATGCATCGCAATAAAAAAAAACACAACACAAAATAAGTTGATTGTGTTGAATTTCCATCAGCAGGATAATTGTGAATGGGGATAATCGTTCCTGATGTAAGTGACTTGAAAATGCCGTCTAGTTCGCCAAACAAGGACTGAGGTTTTGCACATCTCATTCTCTATGCCACAAGGCTAGCAGTACCATTTGATGGCCAAAGTAGTTTTGACTCCATGCCACAATGCCAGTTGGACTTTAAAAATAGAGCCTGATTGAAAAAATACAGGAAATGTTATGTGAAAAAGAACAGACTCACACAGTGTTGCTATATTTATTTATTTATTTTTTTATTTATGTTTAAGATTGTTTGATTGTTTTTCCACTAAAACGGATATTCAGTAAAAAAAAAAAAAAGATGTGTCCTATCTGTGATGCAATAAAAGTATCTGTCACTTAAGTGAATTGCAAGTATTTTGGCCGGGACAATCGTGACTTGACATTTTCATATCATCCCATGCTTAGTGGATCTTCACAATATCTTGTCATTTTGTCATGTCACGCTTCTGAGTTAACAACAGAACAGTTGTTTAGCTTGATTTTCCTTCATAGGCATTTTAAATGGTTTCAAGTCCTATCAGACTTAAATTACTTTTCAGTTTTGTTGTTACAAGGACACAGAGGGCATGACTGCTGTTGTTTTTGTTGCCAGTCATTTTTTTGTTTACTGTGGCTGTTGTGTCTTGTTTTTTCTGACTATGCTGATAGTGTGAGTTGCGTTCTATGTAAGTACACGCCCACACCTGATGGATCTGAGTGTTTTTGACAGTCCTTTAGGTGCGAAGTGTTTTCTTTTTAATATCAACTCCTCCAAATCCATGCTGTTTTATGCAGGAAAAAGAAGATGGTGAACAAAAAAAGAAATCTTTGCATTCTTTCAGCAGACTCAAAAACATTACTTCAGTGCTGCTGGCGTTGTGCTCAAACAACTCAGGCACAAGGAGCCAACCAAGCATCAATGAGGTCACAAAACAAGAGAACAAAACATAACCTTCACAGTGGAGGAGTCTAAGATTCAACTGCCATGTGTCTGTGTGAGTGCATGTGTGTATGTACGTGCACGCGCACCTTTGCCACCACCAACTGTGCTCTGAAGCACCGGTCTTGCTGGTTCCCTCAGATTGGAATGGGCTTCCCTGAAGGGGCCGTCTGCCCCCTGTAGGCTCTTAGATCCCTCCTGGGGTCTTCAGACTTAACGCTTTGAGCAGCAGGGGGCTGGAGCTGAGATGGGTATGGATAAGAGTGACCTCACAGTAATGTGCACTGAGATGCACAGCACACAGAAGGCTACATGAGCGTACATGGCATGGCAATGTATTCTTTGAACTGCCAGCAGCTCGGTCTCCTTGCTGTAAATCAAACACTTTCAAAGTCAAACAAAGTGGAACTGGCTCTGCTGTGTCTTGGCACCGGTCCAACCTGAGAGAGCTTTTATTTCTTCCACATCTTCCTTCACTGTGCCCCCTAGGCATGTGCTGTAGCAACAACACGCAGCTCAAAGAATGAGTTATGTGAATCTGTTCTCACCTTCTATCTCATTAGTATAAGAGAAATGATTTATCCCTCTCTCCCTGTATCTCTCTCCCCTTGTCCTTGCCTTCTACAGTTCAGCACTTCTTCGGCTTCGTCAGTAACGTGATTAATTGATTGGTGGGATATACCATGAATGCCATCTCATTAGCTCTAATTTCACCTAACTACATGTCAAAACATGATGCTATAAAACAGGCTTCATCTCCCTCACACGACCACTGCAGTATTTTACAGTGAATCCTGATCTGGAAACAACAATTTGCTTTGCAATTTGAGGTGTATTTTTTGACACAGTGATGTTTGCATGTGTGAGAAAGTCCAACACTCCGATAGCAGAGATCCCACTGTCTCTTCTCTCCCCGCTGTATATCTGTAGCGCAGCTTGAAATTCGACTCCCATGTCTAAAGCCCTGCGTGTGTCTGAGGGGAATTGACAGCCACTGTGTTTTGCAGTGGATGTTACATGTTTGTGGAAACAAAGGTGAATGAGTCGGCGCTCTCAGATGTTATTGCCTAAACAAAAGGCCTGCTAAGTGGTGGGCACACAAGATTTGTTTTCAAACGTTTGACTGTGTCTGCTCTTCAGGGCAGCAGGGACGAAACTGAGTGTTAATGGCATATTGAAAACGGTATACTTGGTCGGTCTCGTCTTTTCCTATTGTACCTCACAGATGTACTCAATTGGCCCCTCACTGGGTTTGTGTCTTAGAGAGGAATCTTTTTGGGGCCTTCAGCATTCAGATCAATTGCTGGTTTGCTCCATTTCTTATTGATTTTTTTTTTTCTCTGTTTGGTACTGAAATACTGTATTTCATTATCTATCGCTCTGAGCATTGTTTAGTGCTTAAAAAAAAAAAAAGCTGCTGCTCACTCCTCTTCACGTCCCCTGCTCTTGCTCTGACTCTTCCTTTTTGGATTCTCTCTCTTTCTCTGTGCTCTTGTCATCTCAGATAAGCGTTGCAATTGCTCATGTTACTGACGACCCGAGCCAAATTCATAATGATGAGATTATCTTGTCAACAGTACAGAGTGTATATGCCTGCTGTATTGATCTGCGCACAGTCTTAATAAATGAAGTACCACGATGGAAGCGTTGGCTCAATGATAACTCTGGACAGATCTTGCTATTTATACACTCTCAACACTGCTGAAATGATGAATGGAACTTGTGTATTCTGCCCCTCTCCTCTCTTTTCCACTTTCCTGCTGTCTCCTCTCCTCTTCTCCTCTCCTCTCCCCCTCTTTCCGGATTGATGGGGTGAAACAGCCCCTCTACCCGCACACATTGTCTGAAATGCGTCCTCTTTGAGGTCACGTTGACATGCTGAGTCGATGTACTCCCAGGTGGAGAGACATGGGTGCTGCTGCTGAGGGAGGAACCAATCAAATAGACTACGAGGGAGGGAGAGCGGGGAGGGAAAATAAAATTACAAGCCCCAGAGCCCGGGCCTATGTGTGTCTTTAACTGAGTGAGGTTTGAAAGGGAGTTTATCTGTGCATTTGAAGAGAAGGTCAGCAGGGTTTAGAGCTCGAGATTATGTGTGATTGTTTCTTCTGGGGGCTAGCTGATTAATGCTAAAGCTGGTCTGACAGATTCTTAATGCACCATAGACGCACTTAAAAGAGACTGAGAGGAAGTGGCGTCCAACACTTTGACAACAGCGCATTATCCTAAAGCCTCCTCTGTCAGTTTTTATCCAGGTGTACGGACAGCATCCTTCCTGTCTTCCATTCCTCCTTTTTCCAGCCCCTCCTTCGCTCACATAACTCATCAGCACTGACCCGGTACATATAGAGTAGATAGGTCACCTTGAAGTGAAACTAGGCATAGTCCATCTGCTGTGTGTGTGTGTGTGTGTGTGTGTGTGTGTGAGAGAGAGAGAGACACAGAAGGAGAACCCAGGTGTGTGTATGGGCACTTGTGCATGTATTGATATTAGATGTATGTGTGTCTGTGTTTGTGTGTTTTCTATATCTGTGTCTGGCCTTGGTTCTGGGCTTTGGGGAAATATCTACAATCCTTTCATCTACAGAACAGCTCTTCCACCATCAATTCAAACGGAATAATTTTTATCTTTAATGTTTTTGTTCACGAGCTCTCAGCTTCGGTCTTGTTAACCCACAAACTGCATAACATTTTGTTGATGGTTTGCGTCCGCACTAAATTATAAAATGCTTGTTTTCTTTTGTCAAATTTGATAAACCATAAATGATGTATAGAAAATAAATATATAGTTGTTAATAGCAACTGGTTGCCACAAATAAATCAGTGTATGGGAAACGATTCGTTGAAGCATTTTCATAGTCGACGTCGTCAATTGTGGCGACTAATTGTGGCAGCCCTACTTGTTTGTTTAACCACAATATGTAAGAACCACATGTCTTGGTTTTATGGGGGGTTATGTGTCTATTTTTTGGACAGAGGTAGTGATTTTCTGGAGACTTGTCGTCAGGTTCATATTTGATGTGCAGACATGAGATTGCTACCAATGTTCTCAAATAAGTCTGGGCAGGAAAGCAAACAAGTGTATTTACCAAGCAGTCAGAACTATTGCATTAAAGTGTTGTTTGTAGGCTTACAACATCTCTTACTGTTGTGATATATGGTCACATGTGTGCCTGTCTTCATGTGTACTGCACGATTGGCCTGTGCCCTCTGTAACAGCTTTGGATTTTTGGGCTGACTTGGCTTTGGACTAATGCGGGTGAAGCAAGGTCGGTGCTGACTCAAGACTTCAGTTAACAGCAAAGCTGTTGGGCCTATTGATGAGCAAGTACAGAATGATTAGTGGCTTACACACCAAGATCACATACTGCTCCCTTTCCTTTTTTTCCATCTTAATTTCAAAGGCATATAAATAATAAATAATAAGTCCTCTGTTTCTCATTCCACTTTCTCTTTTCCCCCCTCTACGTTTACGCAGTTTCCTTAATCAATAATCACACTGGTCCCAGCTGTGTATATACCCAGACCAGCTGGTTAAATGTGTCTTCACAAAACATCTCAAGTAGAGAGAGAAAACAATTTTAGGAGAGCTGGCAAACTGCTGTGTTAGGTTTTTTTGTGTGTTGGAATAAATATCTATGCCAAAAGCTACATTTATCACTTTCTCCTGGGGCTAAACTGCCGCAGATGTGGATTGCGTTGATAGCAGTACAAACACGCCGTCTTGTGTCACCCCTCCTCTTCACAGCACAAAGGTTTCCTCTGAGCTGGCTTCAGAGATGGCAGGTGTGACTGAACTGGCTGCCGAATTGTTGTGAGTGTAGCTGAATCTTTGAAAGGCATACTAGTTACAACTGCAGACACACGAAAGTAACGTTGGGGAGGACGATTGTAACTACAACAAGGTTTGTAATTCCTGAGAAAGATTGGAGTGTGGAGAGCTTCATGCCTTTTTGAGATAAAACAACTTTTTTGGAAAATAGAGACCTGTTCAGGTCAGACTCTCTTTGTCTAATAGACTGAGATTTTGAATGTTTTTTTTTAATTATTTCAGTTCCAGCTCCTATTTAATGAACAGACTGAACAGACTGCCTCATTATACTGCACTGCACGCAGGATCACACGATTTCAGACACCAGTGCAGTTATTTATGTTTGTGTCAGTAAATGTACATGTGTGCTGTGTTGAACCAGTGAAATAGTCTGCTGGTAGGAATTTTGCTTCTTACTTCATTAAGACCCCACCCAAAGGCACGTGCGCACACACATACACTCACACAAACACACACACACTCACACTCACACTCACACACACACACACACACACACACACACACCAACTCAATAGTCTATTCACTTCGTTTGAATGTAGTTTGCAGCTTGTTATAGGAATTGTGCCAATGTCATGGTTTTAATTAATTGAATATCTCACTCACATGTGGCTAATCTTTTAGCCACCCTCACATTCAGCTTGCCTACAGACAAATATAACAGCAGCTGGTGAACAGGCAATGCAAATGTCCAACATTGTATTCATTGAATCGTTACTGTATTACATTATTGTTATTTTTCTTTTTTGTCTTTCTTTTTTCTTTTTTAATCAGATAACCCATTTTAGGTATATTTGCAACAAAAACTCAAGTAAAAATCAGATTATAAAAAATGGAAATAGACAATGTAAGTAGTGATGGTGGAAAACAAAGTGAGGCACATGAGGCAATGAGCACCACGTCTCTACTACTTGTTGCAGATACAAAACTGTTGCATATAGGCAAAAAAACATGCTTGAAACAAACACCTTAACACTGAAAGTCTCTCACCTTTCAAAACAGAATTATATTTTACTTAGTTTGCTGCATATAACCAGTAGATCATTTGCATTCTTTGTCCATCCAGGTAAAAATATGCTTAAAAAAGGACCTTTGTAAAAACTAATAACAACAATGGTATGGAGTTCCTTGACTGAATGCTTACCTTGAATTCAGTTTGTTTGATTTCAGGCTACGGGCGCATTGTGAAATGGGTCAGATTGGTTTTATTTACCTCCATTTAGCCTCAGTTGCGTGCATTCAGTGTGTCAGCTTATTGTAATCTTTACCCGAGGGGATGTTGGTCAACATAACGATTTATGGGTAATGTTCTTTTTAGTTAGATAACGATGATTTATTCAATAATAGCTTAATCATCCCATTAATAAATCAATTACATGCACAGAAGTTAAAAACAGATTATTATATATTTTTGTAATTTCTGGTAAACAGATTATTCTGTATTACTATATGCTTATTAAGACAAGCCATCTGAGCCATTTTGTTTATGCAGGATTTAGTTTAGCCCATCATTTGATTTTCATGCATCATAAAATAGGCTAGACTGTAAGATCTCCAGCACCTGTAATGGTGTGTGTGTGTGTGTGTGTGTGGACTGTGTGTGTGGACTGTGTGTAGGTGAGAGAGGGAGAGAGGGAGAGAGAGAAAAACAAGTTCAAGGATGTGCACTCTCTCAGGAGGTTTGCATTTTATTGTTTTCTACACGAGTTGATTCTCAAGATGATAATGACAGGCTTAAGAATAGAGTTTAACAACGCTTTGTTGACCATCTCTCAGGTTCGGGGGTCTGTTTATCCCGTAGAGTTTTTTTTTTTTTTTTTTTTTTCCATGCTCTTTTAGAGTAAATTAGACTCTGAAATTAAATGACAAACAAAATTACAAAGGATGAATGTGCTTTAAAAAAGCAGTTCTTAGAATACTGAAAAACAGCACACTGATGGTCTCCCCAGGGTTGTGACTCTTTAAAGCAGATGCAGTTTTTAAACTTGTACATAAGGATAGTACCTTAGAAATGTGACCAAAGTGGTCATTTTTAGACGGAAAATGAAATTGCTTGCGTGGGCTTCTGCTGAAAAAGAATAATAGAGTAGTGGTACCTGTATTGGTTGAGGGACATCAGCTTTGAAATAGTAATTTTTTTTGTGTTGTCTTATTTAATGTAGAGATACAAGCAAGACCACCTCACCCCTCCCTCCGCCCTGCTTCTTTTCCTGCTCTCCTTTTTGCTTTCACCTATTGATGATTTCAATGATTATTGCGATTGTGGGTGATTTAAAAAAAAAACAAACTGTTATTAGTTAGTAGTTGTGCTTTTGAGACAACTTGATGCTTTCCACTGGGCATCTGATCGGCATCTCTAATAAAACTTCATGGTCAACCAAAATAATAGGCAATCAGTGTGAGTGGTTGCATATTAATTATGAATATTGTTTCTTTGCTGGTGAGCAGTGAATATGCAAGGGAGAGGTCATGCTGTTTATGCAACGGTGTATATAAAAGCCTCCAAAGTGCTACTTAGCCCTATTTAATGAAGGAAAAAAGCCCCGTTCCCCACAAATGAACATGAACATGAAAAATAAAAAGGAATGCAGTTACGTTAAGAGTGATGAATTATGGCAGACTGTGATTAACAAAATGAGACTATTGAGTTGGATTAGAGCTGCCTGAGTCACCAGCTTCATAATCAACCAGCAATTTTACAAAAAGCCCCATAGTAATTCTATAAAAGACAACATTTCAAGGTAGTGGCAGTGCTAAAACATGTAGATGTGGGCGACTTTATTCACCTTGAGTTGTGTTTGATCTGTCTTTCTGAAGTTGAGTTTAGTACAATTAGAGATAGGGAAGCGAGGAGAGACTGAAAGAAAGGTACTTTGGGTGGGACAACTAATCGATATAGTCTGATGCAGTTTGTAGTGATATATTAGTGTTCCACTGACACTGCTTCACAGGATGTACTCTTGCTTCACTGAGGTATCTCCTTCCTTTCCTGCAGACATTTTTTGAAATATTCCTTGGCTGTCCAAAAAAAAAAAAGGTGTGTGTTTGCGTTATATCAAACACACGCAAAGCTTAAAATATAAGTCAGATGGAGTGTTAGCTCACTCATTCATGTGACCGTTATGGTAACTTGCCATCCTGTGACAAACACTGTGGTTATTCAGAAAAATCAACAGTTTGTGCAGGTGAGTCACAAAAGCAAATCATTCTGCACACAACCCTGCTGCAAGGCCTTATTTATCTTCTGTTGTGGTCTGACTATCAAAGAGCATATGAGGTCAATCAAGACTGCAGCTGGACTTTATACATATTGGACTGAAAGACACAGAGCAACAAGAGATGATGCATCCTGCATCTTAACATTTTTGGGTAATGAGGGTTCTCACAACTCAACACAAAATTCACAGTTGAATACGCATCACGATTTGGGGACAGGGTTCAGTATGTTTTTGGTGCAGCCGGAAAAACGAAACACAGAATTTCTTTTAATTAATTTTGAGAAACATCACACTTGCTTGTGGGCCATAGATCCTGCTGTCAAATTATAAAAAGAAAAAAGAAAAGATAGACTGTGAAACCTCCAGCTGAAACTAGTGGAACTAAAGGAACATGGTTGAAGCTGTGTGAATCAGATGAATAATCCAACAGACGAGGTGTGAATGCTCCCTTACTGGTGAGAGTGTAAGTTCAAATTCAGCCTTGCCTCACATCATTTATACAGCTGCACTTGTTCACACTTGGGAAATGTCAGTTTAACTACTATTTGGTACCTTTGTCCACAAACACAGCTCCCTAGGGCACCTTATACACAAGAGGATGTGTTTGAGTGTCGATGACATGTTGCAGTTTGTTACTCTTAAGTGGACATACCTCAAATATCATTTGTTGGAAAAGTCAGTGCACATGTTTCAGTCTTTATTGCCTGCTTTACAACATATTTCTTTGCAGAATAATCTGCCAATAGTGTACAATGGCATTTTAAAATTATTTCTGGAAGTGAAAAAAGACTCAGGTGTGGCCATGTGATCCAAATGACAAAAAGAACTAGTCTTACACTTAACGAGCGCTTTATTAGAAACAACTGTACACCTGCTTATTCATACAATTATCCAATCAGTCAATCATGTGGCAGCAGTACAGTGCATAAAGTCTTGCAGATACAGGTCAGGAGCTTCAGTTAAAGTTCACATCAAACATCAGAATGTGATCTCAGTGACTTTGACCGTGGCATCATTGGTGGTGAATGATGGGCTGGTTTGAGTATTTTTGACACTGCTGATCTCCTGGGATTTTCATGCTCGACAGTCTCTAGAGTTTTTACTTAGAATGGAGCTGAATACCAAAAAACCTTCCAGAAAGCGGCAGTTCAGCAGACGGAAATCACTTCTTGATGAGAGAGGTCAGAGGAGAATGGCCAGACTGGTTGGAGCTGACAGAAAGGCTACGGTAATTTAGAAAACTGGTCTACACAACTGTGGTGAGCAGAAAAGCATCTCAGAATCTACAACACGTCAAACCACTTGAGGTGGATGGGCTACAACAGCAGAAGACCACATTGGTTTCTGCTCCTGTCAGTAGAGAACAGAAATTTAGAACTGCAGTGGGCACAGACTCAACAAAACTGGACAGCTGAAGACTGGAAAAACGTAGCTTGGTCTGATGAATCTGGATTTCTGCTGAGGCAGCAGATGGTAGAGTCAGAATTTGGCATCAACAGCAAGAATCCATGGACCCAACCTGTCTTGTGTCAACAATCCAGGCTGGTGGTGGTGGTGATATGGTCTGGGGAATGTTTTCTTGGCGCACTCTGGGCCCTTTAATATCAACCAATCATCATTTGAATATCACAGCCTGTCTGAGTGTTGTTGCTGCCCATGTGCAGCCTCTTATGGCCACAATGTACCATCTTCTAATGGCTACTTCCACCAGGCTAATGGAACATGTCACAAAGCAAAACTCATCTCAAACTGGTTTCATGAACATAACAGTGAGCTCAGTCTACTTCAGTGGCCTCCCCAGTCACCAGATCTGAATCCAGTACAACACCTTTGGGATGTGGTAGAACAGTAGATTCGCAGCATGAATGTTGAATGAATGAATGAAATTATGTGATGCAATCACATCAACGTGAACCACAATCTCAAAAGAACATTTCCAATATCTTGTGGAATCTATGCCATGAAGAACTGAGGCAAGAGCAATACCCACCCACTAATACCCAGTATTACCCAGTATTAGTATGGTGTTCCTAATAAGGGGCTTTGTGAGTGTATGTCCAAAACATGCCATGCTACTTTGAAATCCAAACTTGTCTAATGTGTAAGATAACTTCTTTAAAAGTATACTTTATGACTAAGTACTGCCCAGAATCACTGGCAAGGTGTCCATCCAGACTGATAAGACCTCATTATACTTGAAATCTGTCTAGTCTCCATTTACCACCATCAGTGGCACTTCCTTACTTGTCTAAATTTCATTTGGACCAAACCTCTCCTACATTATTTGGAAGATGGGGGAAGATATTTAGCAGGCAGTGGACTTTGATGGCTTAAAGTTCACTTAAGCCCATTGATTGATTGGTCTGTTATCTCCAGGAAGATGTATAGGACCAGCTAATTAGATTTGATCACTTACAATTGCTTCACAGCCACTTGGTAATCAATACAGTCTAATTATTGTTTAGTTTCTCCACCCTTTTTCCTTACTTTCTTTATCCTTCTCTTACTGTTGTGCTCTCATTTCTTCATCTTTAATTCCTGCTTTTGCCGCATCCCCCTTCACCAGTGTGTATTCTTTCCTGTAACCTCAATTTCTCTCTGTTTTATCCTTTACCCGCTCTTCCCATTTGGCTGTTGCTGAGCTACTCTGACAGTTTTCCAAGAGGAGTAAACTACAGTTCCCTTGGTGGTAATGTCACACACACATAAAAGCACACAACAGAGACATAGTTTATCAAATTAAAAACTGCAGTCCTGCTCTTTTTGGCTTACTGACAAAAAGTCAGTGGATTTGGACCCTCTGACATGAAGAAACACATGCTCTCAGACACACACACACACACACACAAATACACTATGTGTATTTTTGGAAGACAGTAAAGGACAAATGCATGTATCATACCTAGCAGGGTTGGCAGGGGGTGGGGGTGTACTCTTGTTCCTGTGAATAAAAGAGAGTTGCCCAATGATGTGTGAAAGAGAAGCTGCAATTTGTCCTCGTTCACCATCCCTACCTAAGATATCAGACACACGTGCGCACACACACACACACACACACACACACACACACACACACACACACAGTCAAATACACACAAACAGAGCCCCATAGATATAAACAGCGCCCCAAAAGGCACCAACAAGACCTGAGAGTAGAATAGCACTCCAATATGCTCGTCCCATTTGTCTCAATCGGCCTGCTGTCTGCTCAGTCAGTCTTAGGGCCTCAATGGGAATACAGAACAGAGTGCAGCTTTTTACACTTACTCAGCCTCACTGTGCACAGTGTCTCTCTGACCTTTGTGGCCTTGACGGAGACATAACGCATCATTCAGCACAGTGCAACAACATGCTTTTGCAATTCTCATTCAAACTAACTAACCCAAACTAAGTTCTGCTGAAATCTAGACAAAGTACATTGATCCAGAACCTTTGGATTCCTCTTGTATTCAGTATGTTGAGTGCTCCCCTGAACCTTTAAGGTCAAAGACTCATATTTTAGGTCAATAAACAAGTCATGTTTTCTAACTTTAAAGGCCAAACATACAGATGCTGCACTTTGGGTCAGTTCAGTTGACTTCACTTCAGTTGAGTTGAATTGAGTTGAGTTCAAGAAACCCCACAAGGGGAATTCTCACTGATACTTGAAATGCTAAATGGATGACTGTAGAATAAAGTGTTTAAAAATAATTATTATAACTACTTGACATCTAGCCAGTATTTAGCTTTTATCCCTCAAATTATCCTGTATTCATTGTGGGCTCTGACTGGCCAAGTACAAAGCAGCTCGTACAGGCCGTTATTGATCCATTAATTGGAAAGTGGCCCATTGTAGTGAAAGGGCTGGGTAGTATAGACAGACAGGAAGAGATGGAAGCTTAAGATCAGCCTGGACTCTTAATTGGCAGGAAAGAGGTTTCTATGAAGTGGCATAATGTGCTTTTTATTGGTTTCTAGGAGGGGTAGGTGGTGGAGGGATGTAGAGCTCATGCTACTTTAAGTGTGACATGCTTTTTTCCTTTGTTGTTAGATAAATTACTGTCACAAATACCACGTTATGGGACTCAGTGGTTTCTTTTCATTAAACACTCTACCAAAGCAGTTTTTACCCTAAAGCACAGTATACCATTGCAATTTTAACTTTATTTAATCAATTTTTGAGTCTTTTAAGATATAGGAAAAAATGTCCTGTGCACAGCTGTAGAAAGTGAACCAAACCATTTAACAAGCTAGCAAACTCTGTTCTGGTAATGTCCTTTTATCCTGATCAGACTCAGTGCTAACAGGGCTGAGTTGATTGAAAGGTATGTCCAAGGATGAGTCCCTGGTCAAAGTACAGAAGGGGCACATCAATATAAAGACTTCCATCTCCCCCCCTTTTTTTTTTTTTTTTTTCTTTTTTTGAAAAACTCAGGCTGTTATCATTTCAATGCCAAACGCTTTCAAACATTCATTCTTCTTTTGGTCTGTGGACAGATTTCAGCCTTTGATATATTCTGTGGGTGTTTTCTTTTAATCTTGGTGAGGGCTGAGGTGGAATAGAATGTTTAGGTAGAGATAAAGGTGTTGGCAAAAGCATGGAAGGTCAAAGAACTGAGGTGGCCTGTCTGACCTTCACACACACCCTTTTTCATACTAAGCCACCGCAGAGCACGGATGACATTGAAATACTCTATTGACTGTGAGTCAAGCTGTGCATGTGAAAAACCCTGGCACAATGAGACATTACTCACTAAACATGACATTTTACTGCTCTCAATTCAAGACAGAGAGTTGTGCACTACATACGGTAATTATTTGTGTTACAATGACGAATACCACTAACACAGTATGAAAGCTATTTCTCTTGAAGGTAGTTGTTTCCTAGCTCTGTGTAACTGGGACTTTGAGATATTGTTGTAATAATTTTAACAAAATATAAAGACATTCGACTTTCCTCCTGTGTTCTTCGTGGCTTATGGTTGCGTCTGTGCATTTGATTGCTTTTACATTAGTTGTTTTCATTATTAGTTATTAGTAAGGTTGGCAGGTATCTTTGTAAATGCCACAAAGCACACTGGGATCATTTTGACCTTTTATCGCAATGATTAAAAACCCTTATATACTATACTTTGATATAATTAACAATAGAGAGACAGACTGGGAGAGAGACTTTCCATTGCCAATGTGATTGATCCAGTCTGTAATGCACTGCTGCATACAGTGCTGAGTACTGAGGAGTGTTTGTACAGTTTGTAACATATAGGGTTTTGCGGTAGTATTCCATTATACTGCTGTATTTTGTCATACATGCCATACTATTTCTTTGTGTGCCTGTATATGTAAGACTTTACTGCGTTAGTGTGTCTTTATGTGTGCACAAGTGTGTGTGTGCTTTTTTTCCATCGATCCACATAACACAAAGACCCCTGTGTATGATCAGGTGGCCCCATAGCAAACAAACACCAGATAGTTCAACACATACAAAGCTCTAGTTCCACACAAACAATTTTTCTATGCGTGTGAAAATGGGAAAAAAAAAAAAAAGTGTTAAGGCTAGAAAGTCACAGTTTCTGGTAAATTGTATTCGTAATTTCTGTACTTGTTGCAGTAATTTGGTTACTACATGTTTAGTTGACAGTACAACAAAATAACTGCAAAGTTTTCTATGCTAAGAGCATTGTCGCAGCAGTTATTGATTATATGCTCTCCGCCAGATTTGATGTTCAGCTCTGCAGTTTACTCTCGAAAGGCTAATTAGCTTGCTTTATGTGTTCAATGAAATGCTCAAACCTAAACAGTGTAGAACTCACATCCCCAGTATTCTGTTTGCTCCTGTTCTGTCCTCTCCCTCATTTTTTTCCGCATAATTAATCATGTGTCACAAGGAGATCTTGTTTCACAGCAGGACTCATTTCTGTAGAGCCCACTACATACTTTTTTTTCTCTCTCTCCTCTCCACAGACGGACAATTTCCCCACTGAGCCTAATTATATGGGTAGCAGACAACAGTTTGTTCAAAGGTAAGAGCTTGGATCTATAACCGTCACCACTTCTCAGACCTTTGTTTTCTTTTCTCCAATAGCTCCAACACAATACAATACCAACAGTAACCAAACTGACAATTAAGTGAAGCAGAGAGAGGAAGGGCATTTACATTTAATTGGGTTTAAAAGTGGTCACTTACAGTATTTTCTATTATGCATGACATATACTCACACAGAAGATCATCTCTTTTTTGTTCCATTTTTAGTCTCCTTTAGCAGACGGTACACCAAGTGAGATATTTTAGAAGTATTTTATTACATCCTAAATCCTGTTATATTTTTTGTTATTTTATTTAAGCGTTCAGGGACACCCATCGTTTCATTGCGTCTCTAAACTTCCACGAAAAAAAAATAAATAAAAGAAATACCTAAATAAATAACTATATAAATAGCCACTGCAAATTCTCAGCCATACACCGTGTTTCTGTTTTGTGTGTTTGTTCAGTAGTTCAACATTCAAAGACCCAGAACGTGCAAGCCTCAGAGACAGCGGTCATGGTGACAGCGACCAGGCTGACAGTGACCAGGACACCAACAAAGGCTCCTGCTGTGATATGTCTGCTAAAGAAGCCCTCAAGTTGAAGGCTACGGGCGTGAAACCACCACCTCTGGAGCAAGGTGAGTCCCTTATTGGCAAATTTGACTGCATGAGAAATGAAAGATGCCGTGGCAGCCAAAACACACGCGAACCAAAAGTCTATCAATCCGTTTTCTGTGCTGCAGTTATTTGTATTAAGGATTGAGCTCTTCACTTGCCTGAACGCTCACAATCTGAACTTATACTTGCCTACTTTATTCTCCCCTACTTTGTTCTCTGCACTTTTCTCATTTAATGTGTGTGTCGGGTGTGTGTGTGTCTATGTGTGTATTTGAGGGTGTGAGTGAATGTGCATTCTATACACGTCCTCAGTTTATCAAAGCAGACAAGCCCATTATGTTTTTATAAGCCCAACTACTTCAGCCTCTCCATTTAGTCCCCCTTCCCTGAGCACCCGTCTCTGAAACTTTGATAATGGAACATGGAAAATGACTTAGTGAGCGGCAGGCGATGTAGCTTCGTAGTGTGGTGATTAAATATGAATAATTATTCTAAGCGCTGTGGGTCGGGCAGATTACACATGACATGTGTAGAACAATAACTCCCCAGATATGAGTTGTTGCAGTCCTCCTTACCCTTGCCACCTCGCATGATTAGTGCAGGGTCAAGGGAGGCAAGAAAGCCAAGATTATACATAGGTATAGAGTGAAATAATGGGAGAGTGGGTACAGTACATTTCTCACAGCAGCTTCAACCAGTCATGTACCTTGGTGTGGGCCATTACCTGCTTGGCAAAACAGATATTCCCACAGAAATACAAATTCACTAGAGTCCCTACACTGAGATGTATGTATCTCTCTGACTGGATCCAGAAGTACAGTGCTGTATACTGAACATGGATTCTTTGTAATGATGCTATTAATCCAGCGAACAGAAGGGCTGTTTTACTCCTTGCGGAAGGACAATGACAATTTGTGCAACACTCTGTGCTGTAATATGCATGTGTGACTAGATAGCATTTTTTTTTCCTTTTCATTGGTTTTTAGAATGAAAAACAGCCACACACGTTGGCAAGAGAAATTGGCCAATTAAAAAGCTCCATATGTTTCTCATTTTGAAAATGTTCCCATTTAATTGTCCATGAGGGACTGAAAGAATCACATTTATACACACAACACACATGACAGAGGGAGCTAAGAAGGGTTGGGCAGTAGCAGTTAGTAAGAACTGTCCCAGTGCAACATTGGTTTTGGATGTGTACTGCTACAGCAGGTGCCAACCACAGCCTGTTCGTCCACCTTTCTGTGTGTTATCTTCGATCAGTTTCTTTCTGACAGTCTCACACACATAGATGAACACCAAACACACACACGCACACAAAGCTTAGTGGTGCTGGAGACCCAGTGAAAGGCTCTAACCAGCCTATTCCTGTTTCCCACTTATCTGCCCTCCCATTTATTCTCACCCTCTGCTGTGTTTTCACCTCTGCTCCATGACTTTCGTTCCACTTCTCCACCTATCCTTGTTTGGGTAAATCGATTGATGTGAGATTAGACAGTTAACTGGCTGCAGCTGGCTGTGTTTGGCCAATAACATGTGGTCTTAGCTAAGCTGTGGGGGAGGGCGGGGGCAGGAGGCCAAGGCATGGTGCAAGAGCAGTGATGAGGATTGAGGCGTGGTGAACATCTCTCTGGCAGTGTTCCAGCGCATCTTTATTAAGCTGCAAAAAGATACCAGCTGAATGCTCAGAATGCCTCACTCTGAGGTAACATTGACATCAGATGACAGCATTATGGTGTGCTCTCCTACCTCCCAAACTATAATGCCATCTGCTGAGAAAGGTCCGCTTTGACGTTTTAGGTTATTTGCTGTTTGAGATGAATCATAAGATGGTAACCTTGTGTCTGAAAAGCTCAGAGAGTCGTCCAT
The DNA here is from genome assembly GCF_046630095.1 of Trachinotus anak. NCBI lineage: Eukaryota > Metazoa > Chordata > Actinopteri > Carangiformes > Carangidae > Trachinotus > Trachinotus anak. The sequence continues at coordinate 21,314,365 of NW_027273862.1, read as the reverse complement.
TCTGATACTCTGCCTTGAGTAGGCCCACTCATTTACAGGTTATACAATATCATAATTTTCTGGTTAATTCATGAGGCTTAAACAAAAGAAAAAGTGAAAAGACCAAACTGACACAAAAGATATTTAGGGAAATACGGTGTAATATGATGCAAGTAATTCAGATATTGTTATCTGAGGATACCTGTGTGCTCACACATGTACTGCACACAGGTATGTCTCTTATCAAATGGGGAAAAAAAGGAAAAGTGAGCTTGTCATTGGTCACTGTCCCTGGGGTCATTTTCCTGCAGGCTTATTTTCTTCACATCTCAGCACTTAGCATCTACTTCATAGGTCTCTCTCTCAACACCCCCCCCTCCCCTCCTCCTCCTCCTCCTCCTGCTCCTTCCCTCCTTCATCCCATCTTAAGTCCTCTGTTCCTCTCCAAGCATAGCCCTCCCAATTACTCTCTGTAGCTCTCTGCTTGTTTGCCAGGACACTGCGGCCTCGTTCACTGGCTCAGTATAAACAGAACTACAAGTGCACAAAGCATGTAGTTCAAGTCCCAATCAATCCTCAACCCTGTTTCAGTTCTTAGCCTTTATAGTCACTAGGTTGTAGCCCACATTGTGTACACAATTGTGTTTCTTTCTCCATTTTGCCATCCTCTTTTGCCTTCTTAAAATTTTTTTTATTTTTTATTATTACACTTCTTTCTGCTCAGTTTCACTATGTATGCTCTCCTCTGCTGATCGGTAGAACAAACATTAAACTTCTTATTTCCATGGATGTTATTCATCTTCTTCTCTGATGTTCGGTACAGTTTCCTTCCAGACAACATAATCTGGACATCTTCGCACCAGGGACCAGACGCAAATTGATTAATTAGGCCTGCAGAATTGGTAGCAATGTATTAATTAAGCTTAAGTATATCAAATGCATTTTTTGCCAGCTTTAAAAGGCGATTAATTGATGCTCCAATGTGCCTGCAGCAGACGCTGATACCGGCTTGTCTGGCTCCGGCGGAGTGGCTGGCAGCACATCGCTCGCCTCTGTGGAGACGACTGCCATAGTCGCTATCACGAACAGACAGGCGGCAGTGGTGTAGAGAGATGGTACCCACTGATAGAGCCGTTCAAGGAAATGGAGAGAGAGGGATGATGGAAGAGGAGGAGGAAGAGCGTGGTGGGATGGATAGTGTTTGACTGTACCAGCTGACCTCCCCTAATTAGCTGCGATCGGAGCGTGATAATCAAACCACCTCCTGCCTTGTTTTAAAAAGGAGGCATGAGTGGGACAGAAGAGGGGGGAGGTGGGAGGTGGATGTGATACTACAAGGACAGTGAGGAGAGACAGCATGAGACATGTTCTTCTGACAGCGCGGTAGAAGACAATGAAACTGACTTTTCCCTGTTATTTGTGGCAGGGTGATAGAAATCCCCACCCCCATCCCTTAGCTTGTGAATAGCTTAAATAAGGGAAACGTCATGCTTTGTCAGTCGCTCTTGCACATGCAAACTCTTGGCACATACACACCCAACAATGGTGTAAATACACACATATAAACTGTACACAAATAAATGATGATGTTGGCTGTGTGTTTAATTGTTACTCACCAACCCTGTATTTATATGATGCTCGGCCTCACTGCTGGTGTTCAGCAATTTGCAGGGATGAGGATGTGAGCGAGTCCTCTGAACATGAATGCATGCACAGTTTATATTTCAAATGTGAGACCTTAAAGGGAGGTTTTTGATGTTTTTGATGATGTTTTGGCACAAAGTGGTTTATATTCTTTACTCGTAACTCCTTTTCACACAATCTCAAAGGCATAGATAAACAACAACAACAAAAGACACTAACATCCTTGGCTGTATATGAACCTTCAGTTAAAGCTATTTTGAGGTAAGAAATATTTTATATTTAAAATCTAGTATGTAGTAGGATTTTCTAGCCATAGTAGACTGATTTAGTGTTTCCTAGTTAATCCTTCATTGGCATTTTCTCTGCAGCATAAGTTGACATTTTAGCCATTACGAATAGTACATTACTGCTGTCATTTACCCTGCATGAATGTATCATGTCAAATATAGAAGTCTTGTTGATGTGACGACATCACAGGATTTCTCACATTAAGTGTCTCCTATGAATGTGCCTCTGGGAACAATGAGAGCCCATAAGAGCCCATTGATTCCTTTAGACATAGCGCTGATGAATTTCACCACGATTGTTATTCCTATCATTAGCATTTTCAATTAAATACAGTAGCCAAAACAATAAGCAGGAAAAAATATTTAAAAAAGCAGTTCCATGTAATGGATTTTTGATTCCTCATAGTGTTATTGTGACACTTCTAAGTTCATGACTTTACATTTATTCATCTGTAAAAAATGAGAAAATTAAGTCTTTTATATGTTGTTTTGTTGAATAATAGTTATTTTTTTCCCAGTCCACATTGAGACCAAACAAACTAAATATTCAGACTTTAATCTGCCTTAAATATTCACCCATCTTCCCTTGTGGCGGTCTTAATCTTAAGACTCTCGCATTACTGTAGTTTTCTAAAGTCTCACAAGTCCCCACAATCTCAGTCTTTCCCTTTTTCTTTTTTTTCTTTTTTTTTGGCACAGTCAATTTTGAATCATGAGTGAACCTTTGATTAAAAAAAAATGCAATTGTAAGATTAATTGACTGGTCAGAAGTCAGATCAGATGCCCTTTTCACACTTGTAGCCATGGCAACCTCTATCCAGCTCTCTCTGGCCTTCAATAAACCTTTATCTGACTGTTGGAAAAGGGCATTCCATTCAACATCATTCATTTTTCATGGACAGATAAATGCAGACACGTTTTCCGTGGGTTAGCTAGATGCATATTACATCTGTGATTTGAATGCTTCTGAATTTGTATTCAAAATGCAGCACAGTCAGCCTGTTATGAATTCATTATTGACATGTGTGTCATTTTTGTTACAAACACTGCACTGGAGCCAATTATGGTTTCACTTAATAATGCATGTTTATGTAATTTTGTTTTTTGGAGGTATGCATCTTTATTATTCCCTTAAAAGTCTTCCATATAAAATATTGAGCTTTTATTATGGCTGACCAATTGTGCCTTAATAAGAAAAACTGTGCACACGTGTGACCAAGACAATTTAGTTTTATAATTAGTGCATTAAAAACATTTATTCATATTTTAGTGACTCAGTGCAATGCAGTGATGATTGCTGCAATTGAAGTTTTAATAATAGTCTATCGCAGTCTGACTGATGAGTTTGTGTCTTTCTTTGTTTCAAAACAGTCATTTTCATGTAAGTTCCCTTTTAGGGCTAAATTATTGTTTACAATGTAAAGTTTTCATTTAAAGCAAGAGAGAGAGAGAGAGAGAGAGAGAGAGAGAGAAACACTGAGTTCAGACACAACATAATTGAATCCTGAAAACAAATGAACAAAGCAACACAAAATCTGGCTGCTAAAAGACAGGCTGCTTGAAGACGCACTTCTTCTGAGACATTGCCAGTGGGCAGTTTATCCAAAGTGGAGATGTGACGGAGCCACGGCACAGCCAAAGCATGACTCAGCCACATCTTATGGAAAGAGAGACTGATTTTTAGACATTTATTCATCAAGGAAGGTTAATATGTGTGGCACATTTCATACACAAAGGCAATTCAAAGCGTAATGCAAGCATAATGCATAATGCATTAAAAAACTTTTTTTTTTTTTTTAAAGAAAGAAAAACAGGATAAAAACATTAAAATGCAAATCTAAACAATATAAACCTTTTTAAAGGAAATTAAAGAGGTAACAGCAGAGACATAAACACAGGATAAGCAGAAATGTAAGGGTAAATTGGTTTGTAATTTAAGGTGCAGTCAAATGCAGTGCAGAAAGATGAAAGTTCCTAACCTGGATTTAAAAGTATTCAGAGTTGGTGTAAGTCTAGTATCCTGTGGAAGCTTGTTCCAGCTCTGTGGTAAACTAACAGCTGCTTGTCTGTGTGCAGTTTACACTCTGGGAACAGTTAGCAAACCACTGACTGGTGACCTGAGAGGCCAAAATTGTTCATATAGTAAAAGACAGTCAGAGATGTATTTTGGTCCTATGGTACTGAGAGATTTATAGAGCAGCACTTAAACTCTAGATGAAAAATGAAAGAGCAATTGTTATGAGGCATGAGGTATGCTATGAGTAGTGACATTAGAAAAGAGAAGGTTTCCATGAATAGATCCTTCTTACCTATGATATTTGTATGCTTTAAATGCCATATTATAATATACTGTAGAATATTCATACCCTTCGACCATGTGATCAAGAGGCTTTTTTGCTGTAGTGCAGAAATAACTCCCAATCTTAAGTAAATGTCTTGATCATCAGTGACCACAACGAATATAACACTTTAATTTATAATTCATGAATAAACAGCGGAATTGTTGATGAACACACTTTCAGCGTTAATCATAAATCAGTGCAGCGAGAGCCTTCAAAGCACAACCTTTATCATTTTTCTAAACATCTCTTATTAGCAAGTCAGCACAATAAACTTGTTAAAAAAGCCCCCGTCACGCTGCACCCTCCAGTGCAGAGAGAGCGTTGCTAATGTGTGATTCTTCACAAGATGCTAAAGTAATTGTTCTGCAGGTTAATGGACAAACATCTGCTCGGAGAGAGAAGCGTCATTTATGAGCATTGTAATTAGTCAGTTTACAAACATTACTCTAAACAGGTAGCATATGGAGGAGTCATGGTTTCATGTGATGCTATCACATCTGTCTGTTTAAACATGATTAATTGAGGCCATCAGAGTGTGTTTACACCGGTTGCACCAGTGGAGACGTATACGTGCGTCAGTCCAGAGATCGCTCTCAGAGCAGCATGAGCAGGACTTTGATGTGTCGCAGAGCCCCTCTTTGCTCTGCCACCTTGACGGCTGCTCGTTTGCTCTTTTCATTATTAATCATGTTTTAAAAAATTAGGATCATTTTTAGTTTCTCTTTAGGAAGTTTCTGTCACGGTCTAATTTCAGGCCACTATAAAGAACCTATCTAAAAGTCTGTCGCATGGCCTTGGGGAGACGATTGGCAAAACAGGCAACATCTGAAAACAGCAGCCAGATGCTCATGTTTCTTCTTACTGTTTGTGTGAGCCATTGGACAGAGAGGATTTGTCTCTGAGCCTTTCATCTTCCCCCCTTCTCCTCGTCTTCTCAGCTCTCCATGGCCTGTCCCTGGCTGGGCTGATAGCCTGATTCATGGCAACATCACCAGCTACTTTCCTGGTGGGGAAAATGAGAACCATCAGCAATCTGGACTTCTCCAGGATGCATCACTCAAAGTCAAATAAGATTTGTGGGAGCGTGTGGGTGTTTGTGTGCCCATACACATGTGCCAGATCGTGTGTTCACCCCATTCTTTGAGGATATGGCAGTATTGCACAGCAGTGAGGCGATTTGCGGCTAAGCTAGTGGAATCCTGTGGAAAGCCTAAAATCTTGTGGGGTGAAGGGAGGGGAAATATCACAGTCTTAGGATTTCTTCTCTCTCATTATGGAAGATTTAAAGGGATTAGTCTATTTTCTTTAATACACCAAGTTTTATTAAATTCCATTGTTATGATTGTGGTTCATGAAGGGTAATGTCCATTCTTGCGTCCTTCCTCTTGTGCTGAGTGTGTGTGATATTGGGCTGGGCTGGCTGTGGGGTGTGATTTCCACCTCTAAACCCCAGCCCGCCTGCGTGGCTGCTCACCCCCTGATCCTCATTCAGCCAGGGAAGCCTATCTCAAGCACTGTGGCACCACAGCGTTGGAGGGGATTGATGAATATCTCAAACTCTAACCACTTGGGCTATAAATCTCTGACATTATCCTCTCACCCTGGTAGCCACAGTGAATAATTATGTCATGTTTATGGAAGCAATGAGTAAAAATACGTCTTATTTTACCATTACAACCTCTCATCATTACATGATTGGAGTTCTCCTCTCTGGAAAAAGAAAAAAAAAAAAAAAACCTTTTGATTCCCTCCTTTTCTCCTGCACCTTCCAGTAAAGGCTGCCGCTCCTGAATGCTTATAGCTGCCCAGCTCGTACTCCTCACACCACTCTGTAATGAGAACATTACAGGGTATTAATGCAAGTGTGTGCTCACTCATATTAGACACTGAAGAACACACAAAGTTATTAAATGCTGTGGGAATGTTATTCAAGGCCCATTAAATAATGTAGGCGCACTCAGTATGAGGATTAATCCAGAGTCACGGAGATTTAAAGTTAATCACTCTTCAACTGCATTGTTAAAGTTTCATCTACTGTCACGTCCAGCAAAACCTCAGTGATATTATTATTATTTTTTATTTATTTATTTATTTTTTTTTTTTAATGCTGAACTGTAAGTCTAGCTGCAGATGCCTTTGTCATTGTTCTTGCCAGAAGCCTCACCTGCAGATGAATTTGAGTTTGTTTATTTTAATGCCTCATTTGTGTGTAATAGAAGTCAGAAACTGGGGCTGGGCGGTTTGATTAGTTTGCATATTTCATGTTTACACTTTATACATCCACACAGACTTGCTTGCTGTAAATACACGTGAGCTATGTTCCCCCGAAGCAGCAGCAAGAGAGAAAATCCAGTGTATTTATCAGCTCCATCATCGTGACAGACGATTGTTTCTGTTCCCAGTTGTTCTCTTTTGTAATCACATGAACAACAACCTTGTAGATGTGGCGTCTGTGCTATAAATGAAATTAATTAACATTTTGTGGCTGAGCCCCATGGCAGGGCAGCCTACGTGTTTTTTTTTTTTTTTTTCTTTTTTTTTTTTCCTCTCCAGGCATTAGCCTCTCATTGAAAAGCTTAGTTAAATTTGTGATTACAGTACACACAATTAGGTTGTTATCATATCTTTTGATGCTGATATATTTTAAGATAGAAGATCTGGCGCAGGATTCAGACAGTGGAGACATAGCTACAGTTTTTTTCATCTCATGGGTGGCACCAAGTGAGCTTTAACAGAAAACAACAAACAAGCTGGATGGTGAAGCAGAGCTTTTCAGCTTGTGTCTGTGTATGTTGGAGATTGACAATAATAACTCTTGTGAGCAATCCAAGCCTTATTTGTAAAAGGCTGAGTGGATGTGTCGTACGACATGCCACTGCCTTTTGCACACGTTCGTGCTTTTGTATATTTCTTAGTTGCATTAAGAAAATAATTGTGAAATTCTGAGTTGTATGGTGTTAAATGACAATTTTACCCCCCGTAGTTTAAAAAGGGTTAAACAAAGGAGCACTCACAATACAAGTTCGTTTGTTGTCACAGCGCCTCTCCCTAAGAGTATGTGTGACAGCAGCAGAAGAGCTGTTCCAGTATCTGCTCTCAGTGGGTGAAACATGTTGTCCAGCACAGCAGTAGGGAGGATACTAGGGAGCAGATTATAATGATACAGAACATCGTCACTTCCTGGACCAGAGCCACTCCGCAGCCATCTGTCCTCTGTCCACGGACAGCCGGGCATTTGTGTGTGTGTGTGTGTGTGTGTGTGTGTGTGTTTCGGGTGTAATTCTACACATTAACCACACTCTTTTACATATGCTTTGATAGCCTCCTCTTGACTTCCTCCCTATCATTTTTCAGTCGTATACATTATCATTCTCATCTCTGTAAGCGGTGATTTAGGTGCCTTGAAAACTGGTTTTAAATTTGATGATTGTTTAAGCAATTCATGAAGTAAGAGTTACTGCTTACAAGCTGCAAACAAACGAAAGCAAAGTGCTGCTTGCTTTACTCATTATGCAAATACATCAATAAGAATAAATTAGTGTTATTTGCTGTCTTTGCTTTATAGGCAAAAGACTCATTGATTAATGGTAGAAAAAATAAATTGATGAGCAGTTAGTAGCTTTACAGTCCTTCTAGATTTCTGTTGGTATTGCCAATGCAGGGCAGCCATCAGTAGTTTTTGTCTCTTGAGTTTCAAGATGTGACTGAGACTGACATTAGGGGGGACTTTGGGGCTTCATCATGACTATTTTAACATATATTTCATACACAATTTCACGCTAGCCTTTTTTTGCTTCTCATTTCTGGTGCTACAGTCATCTTCAAAAAAATAAAAATAAATAAAACTGATGTCATACAATGGGGTCTACTGCCTGACTGAACATTGGACCACCTTAGCTTAAATGTTTCAAAGCCAGATACACTTCACCAAAGTCAATGAAACACCTGCAAATTGCAGCATTAGTAAGAGAATGTGGAATGACAAGCCGCCATCCATCATGTTAAAGTAAGATTGTGACATTTAATTTGATAACTTGCTGCCATTCCCCCTTCCCATAAACGCTTCAAATCTTTGTTATTGACAATATACAACATAAAAGACCAGGGGAAAAGAGAGTGCTCCACCTCAGCCACGATATGTTGTTATCCTGTTACTCTGTCACTTTCTGTGACCTGTAGCAGTGCAACCATTTTGCCTGCAGGTAATGTTAGGTGTATTGTCCATGCAGAAAACTAATTGATTTATTTAGTTGATATTTGGTAAATGATAAAGCATAATTAATATATCTCCGTGGCTGCAGCTTCTGCAGCAGCAGCAGCAGCAGCAGCAGCAGCCACTTGCAGCAATAGGAAAAAAAAGCACAGGCAGGGTTAATGGATGCCCTACACCTCTTCAGCTCAGAGGAATCTCTGTGGATTAGGTATGCCACTGAGTGAAATAAACAGTGCATTTTTTAAATATCTTAATTTCCCACCGAACAGCAGATTCAAAAGGGGATTCAGGTTTGATAAAATACAATTGAACCCCATCCCTACTTGAATTGGATCTCTTTCAGACCACAAGATATGAATCTTCCAGGAGCCCATGTCATCAAATTAATGGAACATAAGACAAGAGTCATCTGTAAGTGTGCACTTATAATACTGGTATGTTTTTGTGTGGATTTGGTGGGACTGCCACATTCAGCTTACTAGGTTCATATATTTCTGCGATTTCAATCACACAGTGCTGTCACTTCACTTATATTGTGGTCAGTTATATTATATTGAATGCAGCTACATTATTAATTACAAACACCAAGGGGCAGATTGTTTGATCAATCGAGTGCAGGTCGCTGCAAACTGGGGAAATTGTTCAGCTTTGATTACGTGACAGTGAAATGTATTGTAAAAATTTCCCTAGACAGTGAAGTCAGTACAACTTCCATTGAATGGGTTAGATATAAGTTAAGGGCCCCTTTGTCCAGGCTGTTTCCTCGGCTGATGTGAATGAATATTTGTGATGCCCCGGGGCATTATTTCCCCATGTTACACTGCATCAGGAACCAGAGAGATAAATGGGCCTGGCCTGTCCAAGGCATCAGGACTTCTTCTCTGTTCAACCATAACTAGTAATGTCCTTTCATCCACCGCCTGCAGTGCTATAGATAATGGAGTATTTGAAGAAGAGGGAACACTAAAACAAAGAGAAGGGATGTGGTTGATGTGATGACAGTGGATGGAATGATCGGAAATGTCAGGAAAGAAGACAAATAATAGTATATATCAGGAGTGTATACAAACTCAAATAGGTGGATTGGAAGAATAGAAATCAAAGAAGCGGGGCCAACAGGAAACACGGCAACCAGTTGAGAAGTGATCAGATGACGAGAGAAAAGTGCTCATGGATGGATGGTTGGAAGGATGGATGAATAGGGAGGGGGCAGCAGGTAGGCTCCACAGGAGATTGGCTTAAGTGGTATTGTGCCTGGCTCCCTGCAGCCACTGAGACACCGGTTCAAATTCAAAAGAAAGACATGCCTGGACTTAGTCACATGTAGACACACATCGAGAGACGCACTTGCACACACTGTGAGGGCGTGAAAGGACTGTCATTAATCTGACCTCCACAGCTGTGATAAATATGTTTGAAAGGATTTTTCACCATAAACAGTGCTTTGTGTTATCTTTGCAGATGGCAATACACAGCTGTATGAATGTCATCAAATACGTCTGTTACACTTGTGGCACTGTATTATAGCTTCCTCGTGCTGACGGAGATTGATAGTGAGTATGTGTGTCTCGGTGAGTATGTGAGGATGGTGACTGGGAGTGTTTTTCTCTGATAACCTCAGTTTGTTACTTTTTGATCCTGCTAAATTAAGATAAGGGGCTTGGTTAATTAAACTGTCACATGGCAATACCTTGAGGAATTGCGAGGCCAACACAGCTTTAATTGGGTGGCTGCTATTGTCCCTGCGCTCTGGGTAGCAGCCCCGTAGAGGGGAAAAACACCCTCATGGCTACTGGCAAAGGATGGAAGAGTTGAAGGAATGATGAGCTTGAACATTCAAATGAAGAGGGACAAGGTGATCTGATTATAAATATGCAGGAAACGATGTGGCGTGCTCAAAATAAATGTAATTTAACCCACTAAAAACATTATGTACCTAACATGTGATGCCTGCTGTGGTTCTAAGGACCAGGTTAGACTTTAGATGAGGAGTATTAACCGCTGCTTCAGTATGCATGAATGAGAGCTATGTAATTTTTTTCTGTGCATTACAGTAATCTCTGCGGTGCATTAGTTGCAAGGCAGGTCTCCAAAGTCCCATTGACAATGTCAGCAAGCTTAAGATGAATCTGTAATTACCAGCGGCCAATTAACAGCTGACCTCACCATCCCACCTCAAACCACAACTAAGAAATATTATGGAGATTTAGAAGGCTTGCAGTGTAAACAGCTAAACGCAATGGGTGTTCATTCAGTCCTCATGGGTGTTTGCACCTCCACTTTTGGATTACACACACACACACACACATCATTGAAATTCAGACCACAGTGAGGTAAACTGTTGGATGTTTTTGCAGATGTGTAGGTTTCTATGTAACAATTTTTGAAAGAGACCAGCTTTCAGTCGATCAGGCTGTACTACACGTTACTCCCCCTGGTTAGCACCGGTGCATATACGTATTGCATATATTGCACGTATTGAAAATAAACATTGCTGCGATTATGGGATCGTTGAAACATTGTGGGGTTGTTGCTGAAGAAAGGATCCTCGATAGCACAATGCCCATTCTGTGGTGATGTTTTGAAAACAGTTGTCCATCTGTCCCTGGAGGTGATCAAAATCTGCCTTGATTAACAAGTGGGAAATCTGGGTGATGGTCCCCTGTGCTGCCTCTCATCCCCTCCCAAGTGGGGATCAAAGAGGATGAAGTTTTGAGCCTAGGGATAATCTAGTTCCCTAGATTGTGATAATGCTGCTCAGGATGATCATGTGGATGAGAGCGGGTTTGGGTGTGCTCGTGGCTGTGGGTTTGTGCCCGCGTGTACTTGTGTGCCTGCGTGTTGGTGCTCTAAAGAGAAGAGGGAGACAATAGCGGAGCGAACCAGCGATTCAGTACACATACGCTGATGGAAAATACACTCTTGCTGTTGCTGTATCTAGGCAACCACATCAGAATTCAAGACATATCAAACAACAGGTGATTGCCACCATCTTCCTTTTTCTGCTTTGAGCTTCTAAATTATGACCACTTATACTCAAATGTGAATTAATATAGAAGAATTTTCAAGTGGCTGTAAAATTAGATAAAGCCTACAGAATATAGATGCCTATTACAAAGAGAAGACCTTGTTTACAAGGGGACACATTTACAGTGTGAAGTCTAATCAAAGCATTTAAATTCTCAAAGAATACTTTTTTGCAAATGGCTGTGACTTGAGTTCTTTGTGATCTTGTGCATTTTTCCCTTCGCTGCAACTCACAGTTTGTGAAATGACAGTGAGCTTAAGCTCTGTTGAATCTCATTTTAGTTTTAAGTTCCCTGTTGTTCCGCATGGTCTCTTCCCACCCTGATCCGTGTCTGGTGTTGGTGTCCAGCTGTTCCATCAGCACGACAAGTGGTTCAGGAAACTCCCTCATTGTTCACTGACCAATCGCAAACCCACCAGAATGCTGTCAACGAGCATTTTCCACCCAGTGGTTTGCATTTGCCTGCACCTGTGGTTTTAGCCCAGAGGGCAGGGGATGCAGGGGAGGGGTGGCAGAATGGGGAGAGTCTGGGCATTGAGGTGGAAAGACAGCCAGGGTCGGGATTAGGCTGTCTTTCTGTCTGTCGGGATTAAACGAAATATTCATTGTGAGTTTCCCCCATTTTGTCATGTTTTCCTCAAAATGCATCAGAGGACAGCTGAGCCTTACCACTCAAATTGGCGTTTTTGTAATTTGCATGAACTCGTTGGAGCTTGGAGGCAACTGTACATGCATGTGTGTATGTGTGTGTGTGTGTGTGTGTGTGTGTGTCTGGGCATGTGCTTAGTAATTTGACAAGCAAAATAAAGAACTTGTCCAAACAATCTAGTAGACATGGCTGGAAAGAGTCAGTACTGCATTCATAGAAGTCCTGCATTTGAACTACCAGGAAAGTTGAAGCATTAGTTGTCCACAATATTCCACATATAGAATATGAAGAATATGAAGAAATTCCACTAACTGCCTTCACTGACGTACAACACTGTATCATACTGCAGTAGAGAGTTTACTGTGGAGAGTTACTAGAATAGATATACTCTGCACTGCAGTGCTTTGCTAGCCTGGGTTGTGAATCTTATCAGGCGGAATTGTGGTAGTGGATTTTGTGTGTGTGTGTGTGTGCAAGTGTTTGTGAGTGTGTGTGCCTGCGTGTGTGTGTCCAGGCCCCTCTGGAGTCCATTAATCCCAAATCTAACAGACTTACTGCAGAGGCAGCCTTTGATGTGTGCTGAATCCCTCTCTGGAATATTGGATGCTGCTTCCATAATATCCACTCCCCTTTCTACCATCAGGAATGCATTGTTTTGTTTTTTTTTCCCCCCATGATGCCAGGATTGTCCAGCAGGACAGGTGGCTGCTGTGTTATGAGTTTGTTTACAATTCAGGTGTGTTTTCACCAGTTCTCTGATCTGTAATTTTACATCTCTGAGCTCTTTTAATCCCATTCTTATCTTATGTAAGCCTTCTAATCTTTGACCCTAATCTTAAACCACCACATCGAATGGGGCAGCATGGATAGAGGAGAGTTGTTTTTCTCACCTTCAAATTCAATGCATACATTTCTCAGAGAGAGCTAGGGTCCTCTAGTCTTTTGGGTTTTCTTACTCAAGTCTGAGAGGTATTTATCGCTATATATTTCTGTTTATTTGTGTTTTATTGCAGTGGCCTGAACTTGAACCCAGCCCATTTTAAAGTCTCGTGCTCATAGCCCACGAATCTCTGGAGTGAAAGAGATGGAGAGGCAAAGAAAGTATAAATTAGATAGTGAGATGGAAAACACATTTCTATTTGAAATGATTATCCCCCCTGACGGGTAGACTAATAGACCTTTATTGCATTTCCGTCAGTTTCTTTTAATCTAATCATACTTATAAACAGACAAGTGAGAGCGTGAGCGTATGTTTATCTATACAGAGACGCAAGCAACCAGTGTCTAGACGGCAAACACCAAATTGGCTGGGGCACAGAGGAACATCAATGCTAAAGCAATGGTGCTGAAACACAAGGCCTGTCCCTGAGTCTTGCATGGAGAGGAGATTGTAGTGACAGACAGACGGCAATAGGAGGAGGAGGAGGAGGTGGTGCAGAAGAACTAGAGGAGAGGTTGGCAGAGCTCACTGTGGCTAATACATCCAAAGTGTGTCAGTTAGCTCTCTAAATGTGTTAGGCCCTGGGGCTGAGAAAGCCAACACCATCGACTCAACCTTCCTCTCTCCACCTTTCCACTTAGCCTCTGTTCAACACCTGCCAATATCCTTAGGGGAGGTACACTGCTGTTCATCGGCACAATTGATCAAATGCCGACATGCTAAAGTGTACAGTTTTCTTATCGCTCATGAGTACTTGTGCTTGAGGATGAATTTAGAGTGGTATGTTGCTATGGGGCATGGCAGGTAGATTTACAGGTGGTGTGTCTTCACATCTCTTTCCCTGTTTTGGTAGATTTGTCACAGCGTTTAGCAAGCAGTCAGACTGAGGGCAACACAGTGGGTGATGATAATATTTTCTTGGATAATTTGATACTTCAAACAGTATCTGTGTCAAGTACAGTACAAGTCATTTGAACTTTTTTTATGTATTTATTTGAACATTTACATTTTCAGTATTGATGACAGTGAATTATAAATTCAGGCAAAAACGTATTATTCTCCAAGTTGCATGTAAGTAGCGCACGTTTCCATGTGATTTAGTGAACTCGAAAAGAACTGTTGTAGCTTATTAATTAGGGCTGAACTAATGCAAAAAAAAAAAAAAAAATCATATTATGAATGTTAATATGAGTCACAATTTTGGTGGGAATGAATTTAATTTTCACTGAAAAAAAGCATGTTCCCTTACATCTGGAGGATATGATTTGTGCTTTACTTATAATCGTATGTTGTGACACAGTTTACCTTTGCTGCTTCTGCGATTTGAATATTGCACTGACAGTATTTCAACTAATTGCTCAGCCCTGATATTACTGATAATATACACAGTTAAAATGCCTGGCTGGATGTGCTCTAGTGAGTCAAAGAAAAAGAAAAATGGAAATATCTGCACACATTAGAAAGCAGGCTTGCTCTGTCAGAGCCAGCTGTTTGAAAACATCTGACTAGTGTCACATCAGGTGAATGTGCTTAAGCTCACAGTGTGTTTGAGGCTGAATTAATGTGAGAGAAGTACACCACAGATCTTCACACTGATTCCCTGGGAATTACCTGCAGCCTTTCTGTTGGACGTATGATTAGTTTGTTGCAGTTACACAGCATTAGAGTCGTGTGTGGTTAGAATTTTACTCCACATGGCTCTGGAGGTGATATCCCATTCTGCAGAACTGAATCTGAATACACATAAATAACAGTTGCAGATGATTGTTCTATCTCACCCTTCAATCATAGTCTTATTGCACTGACTGGGATTAAGCATTTTAAATGACTGTTGTTGATGTTTTTCTGCATTATGCATTGACTTCTAAATCATTTCATTTGATTTATCACATAAATATGACATTTTCTGTCACTTTTTCTGATATCTGCAAACATTTTTTTATAACCCAGTCATGTCCAATTAATTTTCCTAGGTTCTGGCCACTTGTCTAAATAGCATTAGGCTTGAATGTCAAGTCTCTCGTCACATTTCACCCAGCTACCCTGTCATTATTGAGTTTGATCTGTTTCAGCCACTGGAGGGAAGGTATTGCTCGAGGCAGAAAGCTGTCAGATAAGCATAAGGCTGACTGAAGTTTCCTTCTCCTCATTTTTTGGCGGATTTTGATGAATTTGGTTGCCTTAATGAATTTTGTCCCAGAGCTCAGCTTCATTCTAACCTCGTACAAGGCTCAACGCAAAAAATAAACTGGTCATTTGATACAACAGACTCTTGATACATTGGGAAGGACAATACTAGTAGCAGTAATACTGTATAGTGTATGTGTTGTGGTATTACAGTGATGGTTCTGTTGAGACAGAGAATCAGAAGCACTTTCCCTAATCCTGCTAAAGCAGTACACATGGGAATGATTACTTGCACAAAGCCATGACACCCTGAGTTGTTCAAATCCCTTTGTTCAAAAGAGAGCGACAAACAGACAGGCACAGAGAGCGACAGAGAGAGAGAGAGAGAGAGAGAATAAAAGACAGTGATTTAATTCAGAAAATGTGACAGGATTGTATGATGTCTTGTTATTGTATGGACTGATGAATGAAGCCTCCACAATGTCTCATGTTTACCTTTGTTGTGTTGGAGCAGTTATCAGGACTGGACCAAAGTACCTCATTTTAGGCATCCAATCAGTTTAAAAAGAGATTCCACAAATCTAGACCAGTGGAAATAGCATCATTAAAAGAAGCATGGTTAAAATGTAAAAATATGGTGGAGGGAAGCACTTCAAAAGACGACCCTCTGTGAATTAGCAACAAAAGGTTTCCCTTCATTCTTTCTTTAATAGGGTGTTTTAAACCTGTTTTCTCCTTGGATAGAAACAGGATTTCTGTAATGAGCTGGTGACTCATAGATTCTCTCGGCTTAATTTTGTTTTAATTCCCTGCCCCCTTCCTTACTCTCTCTCTCTATCTCTCTCTCTCTCTCTCTCTCTCTCTCTCTCTCTCTCTCTCTCTCTCTCTCTCACTCTATTTCTCACACTCACTATCTTTCTAAATGGGCCAAGGCAAATTTCCTTGCCGACTATTGGGGGAAGGAACTAGATTAAGGCTATTAACAGGCAGAAGGATACTGATCAGTTGTTCTGGTCCCTGGTCTCATGTCTGGTCCATACCACGCTCTCTCTCCTAAGGCTCTTCAGTTAGAGGCACTCTTCGAGCACATAGTGTTTGTTTATTTGGCGTGTGTGTGTCCGTGTGGTGAAGAGAGTGTTGTTTCACTGAAACAGCCCATTTGATTCCCACAAATATGCCCAAATACAATCTGAGGGTATCACACAGAGACCAAAGCAGCAAAAATGAGTACACTCTCACTCACATCTGCAAACAGTGAGTAGTAGTGAGCAGAATAAAACATGGTACAGGCATGCTGTGTCTGTTTATGCTGCTTATGAGCGAACATGCTGCGATGCGCACACAGTAAAGACAAGACACACACAAGCTCGCTATATTTAGATGACAAACTGCCATAAACCCAAGCTAAAGAGGGAAGAAATAAACAAAAGAGGAGAAAAAAAAACCAAGGCGGTCCAGAAGCATCCCCTGTCACGGTGCAATCCCCCATGTCCTAATTACACAGGCTTAGAGGAAACGGAGGATTAGCCACTGATTCACCATGCTTCTCGCCTCATCTTCTAATAAGTCCCCTTCTTGTCTCCTTGCCACCCTTTGTGCCGCCCTCCATGTCTCTCTCCAGGTAAAGGTAGCAAGATACTATTGACCTGTGGCTTTCTGCCTCTTTTAGTTCATTGTGGCTAACATGTCTGCCTCAGACAACACCTCTTAATCCCAGTGGCTGTGCAGCAGACTTGTTTTGTTAGCTGTTCTCACCATTTTACGCTCAGTATTTGGACACAGGGCAGTGTTTGCATCACATAGGATCACAGTCTTACATGTAAATGTTTTATTTTGCATGTGTGGGTTTGTATGTGTTTGTCCATGTGTGCCTCTTTGTTATCGGGTAAATATACAAACGTTCACTTTTCTACTGGTCAGCTTTGCAACCTCTGGAGTTCATCTATTCATTGGTGAATGCAGTATACCCATCATGTTTTATTTATGGCAAAATAACTTTATTTACATATCATGTAGAGACAAGCTGAGAAAGTTGCTGATGTGGGGCTTTCACACAATATGAGGTACTGAGCTGAGATATATATATATATTTTATATTTTAATTTTCCAAATGTAAACTTTTTACCCACATGCATACTTTCAATAGGAAAGGCCCAAAAACATTGTTGTAGACCGAATTACAGTTAGTATAGGGATAGTTCTTTTCTGCTGTATTTGTGTATATAAATAGTAAAACAATATATTTTTTTATATGTTTTATAATTATATTTTGAGTAATCGTGCAGGTTTAGTTAATTTCATATGTTTACAGCAAAATACTGTACATACTGTACTATAGCTATGGCATGAGTGTTGTCATATATTCATAGATTACAATGTCCTGCTGCCTGGCAAAACTATTTATATGTATTATTTATTTATTTATATTTATTCTCTTCCAGGTTATAGTTTTTACATGTTAATTGTTTGATAGGTATAAATAGCTTGCTGACAGCAGGAACAATGTAAGGGCTGTTCCTCTCAGACATCTAATCGCTTGCCTGTGGCTGCTCTGCTGCAATTGCTCCACCATTAGAACACTTAAAGAGTGAGAGAGAGAGAGAGAGAGAGAGAGAGAGAGAGAGTTGAGGAGTGAGCTTATAGCTAGAGGAAATGTGAATTATACAAGGCCTTAAGTCACAGGTTGGGGAAAGAGGCTCCGGTCTTTTGATAGGCTGAAGCAGGGATCTTCTGCAGCTGACCTTGCAATATTTATTGAGTGCATCTGACTGATGTGAACAGCGAACACTCTGAGCTGCTGTACACCCACCCCCCACACCTGCCCCTCCAAAAAAAGAATGCAAAAACAGTTTAGTTGCGACATTAGTTTTCTTCCGCCCTGATCTGCTCTCTTTGGCAATGAAAGCACCTCAATGAGCAAACCCATAAAACCTAGTTGAATAGGTTGCTCAGACACAGCAGTGGGAATTTTCTGAAGGACGCTGTCACACGTCACAGATGCGGTTGCAGATAAACATCAGTTTGCCTGTTCTCAGCGCTTTTTCACCATTGGAAAGGTTCCCACGGCCGTTGATTACTCTTGAACCTGTTTGTTGAGGCTGTTGTTTTCTTTTCTAGTCTGAGGTCTGATCAGCAACAGATAACAGAGAAACGGTGAGATTTTTTCCCTCCTCTTTCCTTTTTTCAAATAGTTGTCTCAAGGCCTTCGAGACCTTGACTAACAACTGAAGCTCGCAGAAGCCTTTGGTAATTCAGACTATAGCACATGCCTCAGCTGTGAATGACAAGTCTACAGCATGCAGTGAAAACACACAGAAGCCAAGGAAAAGCTATCCATATTTTAATGGAGTATCTTTAAATGAGGTTCATTAAAAAACAATCAATACGCCCTCAAGTTGCAGACACACTGACACTGGCAGAGTCTAAATGCACATTCCATTCTGCTCTATTCAGACACGAATGGGCAAACACACGCTCTCACACACACACACACACACACACACACACACACACACACACACACATACATACACAAACATGCACCCACATGTGGCAGCCTTTATATAACTGGGTAGATCACTTGCAAGCAAATTTGTGTTTATAACGACCACACTGTGCAGTTTAGGGCCATCATCTCTGCTTTGTGTTAAAGGGAAAGTGCTGTTTGAGAATATCAACCTTGCTGTCCAGATGCCCCTCATCTCTACAACCCATAGACCTTTCTGGCCACCCACAGCACAGCACAGCACAGCACAGCGCACAGCCCTGCTTGCTCATCATTGATTAGGCTTTGTGTGTGTGTTTGTGTTTGTTTGAATATGAGCTTATGCTCCTCTTCCTCCTCCTCTTGGGTTTTTATCCCCCTCTCTCCTATGCATAAATACTCTCTCCTCGGGGTGTTCTTTGAACAACTTAGCCAGGCATTAGCTGACAGAGGGGCCTGCAGTTTGTGAAGGAATGCCTGAAGAGAGGACGTGTTTGATCCTGAGATACATGTCCTTGATTCAGTGTCGGCATCTCCAGCCACCAGGCACCCCCACTGCTGCTGCCAAGCATTTCCCGCCATGCATCGGTATTCTTTCACCTCCCGCTGTGGTGAAAGCTATTAACACTGGGTAGAAGTATTTCTCTCCTTGTGCTAAGCAAAAGCACAAAACAATGCAGATCCACTCCCTCATTACACAACCACACAGTAGAAATTTGAATTCATAATTGTACATTAAACAACAATTGACCATATAATTTCATAAAATTGTATTTACGGTATATATACACTCATACACTCTTATATAAAGATATATGATGGAGATTGCAGGTGCTGATGACATGGATGTCAAATATTTTTAAATGTGAGAGCTTTACTAGAAAAAAAAAGAGCTACATGTATTTAAAACTGCAGTTTACTCTGAATTACCCTTTTAAATTCCATTATGGACACCATTTTACTGTTGTTGATAGGTTTCAAGCAGAGCAGTGGGCCAATGTAAAATGCAGGTCCCACAGCAAACTGTGATGACTAAACCAAAACAGCAGGTTCATGGAAATACTATTGCATTGCAGCCTCTTGAAATAATGTTGGCAAAACAGACAGGCCAACTGTCGAGAACAACCTGCTTTTCCAGCACCACTCTGTTTTAGCACTACACTTGAGTAATGTTCTCATTTTCACCACAACAATGCCATGTAAGTAGAAAGGAATGGAAACTAACACCGTCTATATCAGAAGTGATTGGTGAAATATAACATTCTGATCTCTGTGGGCCTGTGTCAAGAGAGAACCTAATGCACAGCAGAATACAAAACAGACATCCATAATAAAACAGCCGAGCTTTAATAAAAATCGGAGTAATCTCCACACATTAAGAAAGTGGCAGCCGTAAGATCTACCTCAACAATGAACAACACATTCACTGATACATAGCCCCGAGACTTATTACTCCTGCAGTTTACCTTGCAGACTGATTGCTTAGAAAACAAGATGTGGAATTTCCAAAGCACACTTCATTCACCGAGACCCAAAGTTTGAAATTCTATCTTGAACTGCAGTTGCTTGGCAGACTGGCAACCTGAGAAGCCATAAGATATTTACTAAACATTAGGCTCAGTCACAGTGGAGACTCATCTCATCTGTGCAGTTCAAATATTTAGTCACCCTGATTGGCTGAGAATGCGGGGGGGTGGGGGGGTGGGGCGGGAATGAGGGTTGCATGGATCAGCTGGGTGAGATAACAGTAGGCGAGGAGATTAAAAACACAGTAACACACACACACATGCACATATAAACACACACTGAGAGCTCCCCCAGGTGAACAGGTGCAGACATGGTCTGTCACAGATGCTCTGCACAATTTGTCAGCTGCCATTCCTCCTGTCCACCTTGGGTGGGTTGGGGAAATATTCACCACAACACAACCTCAACACACAAACACACACACACACATTAACTCAAATCATTCTCCAAGCTCATAGGCTACTTTTGTAGCTCATAGAGCTGCCTAATGACTACCCAGGTGTGCATGATGGTGAAATGATTCACCAGCGCTGCAATGGATGCTAAATTGTTATGTGTCTATAGCTTTTTACTTTGTGGAATCTTATTTTTGGGCTGCTTCTGTTGCTTTGCTCGCAGGAGCGTGTGTGTACAGCTCTCTCTTGGTTCCTCTCTCACTCCCTCCTTCCCCAGGAACCACAGTGTGTGACAGAGGGACATTAATCACAGGGCTGGGTAATAAAGCGAGGAGGGATGGGCATGTAGGGCCAGGGGGGCAGGCGTCTGGAGGGAGAAAAGGGTGTTTAGGGAAATCACACCATGCTTTATGACACACACTGATACACAGGCACACTTTTTACACTCCTAGGTTTCGGTGCACATCTTTCACGCACCATACTGAGAGCTTCCACCCTGAAAGTTTGAAATATTAAATTGAGTAGAGGAGCAAAAACAACTCGGGATTCTAGGAAAGGTGGTCATTTGCTTTATATTAGCCTGTTTTGAGGGAGAGCCATGTGCCTTCTGCCCACCTATGTGTGATTTTGCGTGGCCTCTGGCCTCCATTAATTAAGTGTTCATTTAGTGAAAGATTTTTTCTTGAAGGAAAACAGAGGGGCGTTTTTGTATAATTTGGAAAGAGATGAGAGGCATTTTATGGCTCAGTAGGAGAGGCACTCTCAGTGTTGCTGTGACGCCGAGATGGCTGCTGGAGGCTTCATGATACTGATAACTCTCATGATATGAGGTGGCGATAAAATGCGGCTGTATATGGTTACCTGCTAAATGACAGCAGAACACACAATTTAGTAGTCCACTGGGTTTAACTGTATTGCATTTTTTTCCCTTGAACATTTATTTTTGACCTCTTTGGGTTATTGGAGTTTTTTAATATCAACCTCATTCCATCTTGACATTTTACAGTGGACACTGGCTTGTGAATCATATCAAGCAAAGGTGTGATACTAGATATTGTGTGTGGTGGGTGTATATGTCCATATGGGTATGTACCACTACCCTTGTTGTGTCGCTTTATTACGTATTTTCTGCTCCTCCAATCATAGTTTTCTGTTCTTGTGAATCTGCCATAACCACACAACGATGGCTCAATGCTGTACATCCTCTTAGATTGGAGCATGCAACTAACAAAGCACAGAGAACAAAAGAAAAAAAAACATTAATCTCAGAATTATTAAAATCATTAGAAAATAGTTAATAGCCCTCATTTCATTGTGTCCTTGTGTCACATATAAATTTGTGGTCTGTCACTATTAAAGTCGTTTTTTTGTTTGTTTTTTTTCAGTTTGGTGATGGTTATTGATTAGAAGTATTAAGTTACACGTATAAATTAACTCATACATGCACATTAACTGTCATACATTAAGAAGCATAAATGTACAAACATACATATGCAGTTTCAATCCACAACAGATCTAGTTCCCTGTTGTTTAGTCCTCGTCTCATTCTGTTTTTAATACATCAGACAGTCATTAAACTCCATGGTTTTGATGCCCTGCTCTGTTTTTAAATGGAATTCATCATTGAAATTATTCATTGAAATTATTCATAATTTATTCTGCAAGAACTGCCTCTAAAAATGTCCCAGTCACTTTAAAGAGATACATGTTGGGAGTGATTTTTACATTTTAGAAAAGGCACCTCATTGGCTTGGAAAGTAATTAACAAAGCCTTCATTCGTCTACAGTGGGGTCCAAAAGTCTGAGAACATTTTCCCCACTTGCACTGGCCTAACTCACCCTGGGCAGTATAAGATGTTAACAAACAACACAGTGAACCAGGATCACTCACTACTTCTTCTCTTTGCAGTGTCGCTGAATTAAGGATCTTTCTCAATTGGTAAATGTTTCTTTGACACTGTGTGTCCTTTTGCTATTGCTCAAAGGATTTCTTAGAGCAGCTTTGATACTTTTATATCTGTTTCAAGTGCTCTTAGCAGTAAAGATAACTGGCAGCTACATAGCTGCCCTATCTAGCTCATTGTTACCCAGTCGTGCTATTCTGCCCTAAAGCAAGGCAATTAACCCTGCCAAAGGTATAAGATAGCTGTGGCTGCTCACTGTTTAAAAAGCCTTCACAAGAATAAAAGAGTGTGTGGAGTTAATTAAACTTTTTGTTGGCAATAGATGTGTAATCAACATCTGATTTCAATCAGGGATTCCAGTCTACAACAGGGCTGCAAAGATACAAACATTAACTGTGCCTGTTGAATCCTGAGTTGTTTCTCGAGGCTCACATAGCCAGACCTACATCCACAGTGCTGTGACAGCGCTGGAGAATGGTCTAGATGCATACATTCTCTCACAGCCTGCAGCCGAGGAGTTTCAGTGAGTTCTGTGACTGAAGCTGAATCTGCCCTCTTCTTTTGATTCTGATGTCAAGATTTTTTGTTCATGCTTTATACTGAGTAATCTAAAGCTCTTGCTGCATGTGATTGCCTCATTCTCAGTCTTTTCTATTTGTTCCCATTTGGTTCAGGGCAGTTGTGGTTATAAGGTGCACTGTCCTTTTCAGGGCCTCTATGTAAGATTACATTTAAGGACAAATTAATCTTTAGCCATGCAATATCGGTGCCTGAGATTGCAAACCTGATAGATGAGTGAACACGGAAAGATAAAAAATGCTGCATCCCTGTTATGAACCAGATTGATATCTTGAGGTACCAGCTATCTTTGATTTTCATACAGATACTTTGAATTTCAGCTGAAACATAAAAGCAATGATGTTGCAAAAAAGAAAAAAAAAAGAAAAACCATGATAGATTGACGACATTTACTTACAGAAGACAAAAAATAATAAAACTTACAAGTGATTTGACGGCATATACTTAACATGGTAATTTGGTAATGTGATTCCTTTTCTGTATGATTTACTATATATTCACAAATAATGAATAAACCAAAAGATCATAGTGTTTCATGATCATACCATATCAAGTCATTGACTGAGAGATGAATCAAAATATGACAAGCGGCTGCTAGTTGGCTCATAGTGTATCTATCAGTGCAATTTATCTTGGACCAAACAGAGAGAGACTGGAGAGGAGGCAACTGAGCACGCCCCTGGTAGCCAAATCATTGCAGGCAAATGTGTCCTTGGTGGAGGTTTCTGTTGCCCATCCCAGAGAGCTGGTGGAGCCACAATGGAGAGAGAGAGGGAGAGATGAATGTCACCCTTGCTCTCATATGTCATATTGTTAGCCATAGATATTAGGAGAACGCCTCAAGGTTGGACGTGCAGCTGAGACATGAATAATCTATCATAGGTTCCCTCCCACTAAATAGAGGGAAATATGTCTGCATGGATTATTTATGCTTTAATATGCACACGGTGAATGGACAATCACCTCTGGGAGCATGAAGACATTGTAGGGGCCAAGTTAATTGTGTGTGTCTGGAACGCTTGCAAAGCTTGGTGTGTGTGAAAGGTAGTGGTTGTCCAGCTGTTAAGCTTGGTTACACGTAGGGTTAATATTTTGTGGTTTGGTGATGGATTACAGTAATAGCATGTTCTGGTTGGAAAGTGTATTCGAGTTTGTATTATTTATGCGCAAGCTTTCCACCAAATCATCCATCTTAGTGCTTTGACATGTTGTTTAGTTGTTTCATGTCAGATGCATTCACTCACTCCCACACCATTTAAATGTAGTCCCTCTCAAACTGAACCGGCTTCCGCTTCCCAGCTCACCTTGTTTCCTCCTCGGATGGCTGCCTTGACGCGGAAAATGCCAGACTCTAGTTGCCAGCGCTGTTTGGCTTCTTCAAACACTTTAAGCTCATCTCTACAGCTTAGGAGGACAGTCTCTCAGGAGTCTAGGCTGCTGACCCACAGCACAGAAGAGACAGCCTAGCCAAGTGCACTCAAGCATATCCACTCTGCCCGCTCATTCGCATCAACGAAAGATTGTATTAGTCCCAAGTTTGTGGTCTTTAAAGCAGCACTCTGCTCATGCTGTAAAGGTCCACACATCACATAATGGAATTGATGGGGTGGCTTTACAGCCCCTAACAGTAATGTTGTTGTCTTCTCACATTTGGTTGAGAATGATAGTGGAAAGTACAGCTCTCAGTAGCCTCATTCTAACTCCTTCAAATGCTGCTTTTCAATCTCTGTGTTAACATATTTCTCAAAATTCCACAGACAGACTTTGGTTTCAGACTTTAAACCACAAGAGGCTTGTCATGGGAAGATGAATTACACTCATTTAAACTGTGTTTTCCGTCCCATACTCGATATATATGAGGATGAAGATTCATCTTGAGGAGTAAAGGTTTAAACCATTAACATTCAGAAGGGGAGGTGGAAGCAAACAACAAGCTGTTTTCTGTTAATTATAAAAGTATGGATTTGACTGCTCAATTCAAATATTGCTGTATGCCACTTGAGCTACTGACACTTTCATCGGGCTGTACAAACATCAATAATGCAGAATTTAAGCCCCTATGAATAGACTTGCCTAATTCCCCTCAACAAAGGAAGCTGCCTCAGTTCTGTTGCTGTTGTATTTTAGCAAACAAGCAAGTGTTGCATTTCTATAAGAAACTAGAAGTGTGGTGTTTGTCCACAGCGTTTCGCTCCACAAACAGGCAGAGATGCATCACAGATCTCAAAACCAATATGCAAATGAGCCTTAGCTGCTGCATTTGTTTAGAGGCCTGCGCCAAGCGACCTTTAGATTTTACTGGGGAGCAGTGCAGCAAACTTGGGTTTGTTATTGCATTTTTGGGTTTGTCTAACCTGTACCTTGTGGTTTACACTTCTCTGACCAATGGAATGATTGATGGAAGACTGTGAAGGCAGCATATTATTTTATATTATATTACATGTGTCATGTAGTCTGTGCAAATAGTCTGTTTCAGCCCTTTTAACAGTTACAACAAATGCAAGGAATGAGTGGCAGTCATGAAACACAATCAGCATTGTCCATTTATCAGAGTCTGTTGTAGATCATTTACTGTATATTGCACTGTCAATTGTTGGGAACTATCAAGTTCTTTTGTGTTGTCTTTACTGCTAGGTTTCAGTTTGTCTACTCTTCCCACACGTCAAATGGAAAAATTCCATTTGTGGGACAACAGATGCTGTTTTTTTTTTGTTTTTTTTTTAATTTTTTACTTCATGCCCAAGAGGAGAAAAAAAATGTACTCCCCTTTTTTTTTTTTTTTTATTATTTTTTAACCAAGTTCTGGATCTATTTGACACAGGCATGAGCACTCCCATAATCAGCCAGAGTGTGCATCCTTCTGAATAGAGATGAAAGAGGGGAACACACACCCTCACACTTATACACACATGCGTGCACACACAACAACAAGGAGCCCACAAATAAACAGGCACAAACACACAGGGAAGAAGCACAAGCCATTTGGCACAGCCTCTCTGTCTAGGGAGGGCTTCAAAGCCCACTGACATGAATTTATGATAACGGCACTATGCCTTTGCCAAACCTCAACTGTTGTTGTTTTTCTCTCGCTCCCTCTCCGTCCCTTCTGTATGCTCTGCCATCCCCTTGATCAGAGCTTTGGAAAATGCTAGCAGGTGTCCCCCAGTCCCTTGGAAAGGTGTGTGTGTGTGTGTGTGTGTGTGTGTGTGTGTGTGTGTGTGTGTGTGTGTGTGTGTGTGTGTGTGTGTGTGTGTGTGTGTGTGAATGTGCACGCATGCACATGTGCATGTATGTACTGTATGTGCATGTGTGTTTGGAATGGGACATCCTAAGATGGCTCTTTCTTTTTTACATCATTTCATTTGGCTCTACTTCCCTAACTTTGGGCTCTTTGTACTGAGCAGTTTCATAATAGTTCTGTGATTGTGTTATCCTCTCACTGTGTGGTTTTACTCTATTCTATGCACACTACTGACATACATATCACTTTCTTCTCCATCTGTTCCCTCCCTTTCTTTCTGTCTGCAGATGAGGATTGTGTGAATTGTACAGAGGAGTGCCGAGTACTGGGTCATTCTGACCGCTGCTGGATGCCCCAGTTCCCTGCTGGAGGAAACCAGGCAGAGGGCATCGACTACCGCAACAATATGTTTGTGCCAGCGGGGATGGAGACTGTGCCCGAGACAGAGACCTACGAGGCTGTCAACCCCAATGGCAAGAAGACATTCTGTACATTTGGTAAAGAGAGGCGTGACCACACCATTCTGGTCGCCAACGTCAAGCCCTACTTGAAGGCGAAACGTGCCCTCAGCCCACTGCTCCAAGAGGTACCCTCGGCCTCTAGCAGTCCTACCAAGGGCTGCTCCACCACACACACCACTCCGTGCTCCTCTATGAAAAGCCCAGCTGATGGGGCTGAAGGCAAACCTCCTCCTGCCACCTGCTCTGGTCACTACGGGCCTCCTGATGGTCAGTACCTGTCACCAACCAAACAAAGCAGAGACCAGGGGGTCTACCCACCCTTACCTCCCTCAGACCCAGTGGCCAAGGTGCTTGCAGAGGCCCGCTCCAGGATCAGCCAAGAGGCAACAGGTGAAATGGAGTGTGTCCTGGAGCAGGTGGAGTCCGATGTGAACCGTGACGGAATGGATGCTGACCAGGTGGTGAGAGACATCGACAAACTATTGCAGGACTGCAGAGGAAGTGAGGCTACCGGCACACTCAGGAAGTGACACAAAGGACTGCAACAAAAAGAAGTAGGGAGGTAGAGAGAGGAATAGGATGCTATTCCAAAAACTCTCACACCAAAACTGTCACCAAAACAAAACAAAGTTGAATGGCTCTTATGATAGGAGCTCTTTTCACTGTACTTGTTGTTGAAAAGTACCGACATTGGACGGATGATGGGAACATTTATTATGTCAGCCATTTAGCACCAGTTTTGGTGCTAAGATCCCTACCAACAAAAAAAAAAAAAAAAAAAAAGAACTGTGTATCAAACATCTGAATTCTGCAGAATTTATAAACTCCTTTTGTTTTGGATTCTTAAGCAAATTGCAGAGGCTTATGCCTCTGGCACCTCGCAAGCTATTATCTAAGTGCCCACCAGCTCATAAGTGTGTTGTTCATGGTCTCTCGTGAAATCCTACATATCTAAGTGTGTGTAGAAGGATTTCTGTTATGTGTGATGGCCATAGAAACTGAATGAAAAAGGACTATTTATGGTCAGACATGACAATCTATGCGGAAACGGAAACAAAAATCTAATCTATTTGGGACAGTGAAAGACCAAAATACACAAAACAACCTTATCTTTTCTGACTTTAATATAGGTGTTTGACGTGTGATGGATCCTGTATCTGAGCGAGAAGAGATTGGTTAATCAGGGGTATGTTCACAGGGGTGGATTATGGACTTGGTGTTGGTGGGGCTTAAACGCTCCGCTGAAGGAGAATTGTTGAACAGTGTAACCATGTTTCACCTGTCATATGTAGCCACGTGTGTAAGTTGTGTCTCTCTCACACCTCTATTTAAATGTTCATGTTGCTGACCGGTGTAGTTGCACGCACCGATTTTAGACACGTGCACTACACATTTATGCATACACATGCTGACACACTCACATGCACTGATGCCCCGCACACACGCAAACACACACACACACACACACATACACACTAATGCTTAAACACAACTGGCCATCTGTGTAATTGTCTTACATGTACATCATCAGCTTTCAGTCCCTCGTGTACAGTGATTTATCATGTGTGTGACTATGCCTTAAGGCAATCACAAGTTGTATAAAAAGGGACATTTTTCCTCAACTGTGAAAAAATGATATCTATATGATTATATAGATGATTATATGTATGAATCCATGTATAGTGTCCAAATATTAACAAAATATTTATACATTTTATAAGAAAAAAAGAAATGAGGAATCTCAGAAAAGAAGTGTCCTAGAGTTAAGGTGAAGAGCAGGGTATTAACTCACTAAGAGGACACTGCCATTGTTTCGAAGACAAATATCCAAAAATATAAATAAACAAGAAAATGTCCCTTCACATTATCACTATACATAATATCATTATATGTGTAAATGTATCCAATTTAGATGTGTTTACATCAAAAAATTGACATATTTTTATTGATTTTACTGCAATTTCTGTGCATTTGAGCCAAATTGTTATGTGTACAAAAGCTATATTGTGTATTTTATTAAATTAATATATAGTTGTGTTGCAATATACATGGGCTTATATTGTATTTGGCAAAAGTTGCCTTAGTAGCTGTCGAACTCTGTGAGTTTGCTTTAGTTTGGGTTTTTGTTGGTCTTTTTTTCCTCTCTATTCTGCATCTTTGCAGGCTGGCTTCAGTGCTTTTGAGATGTCGCCTCTTTTTACCCTGAGATCCAGCTGGATCACCTATAATAACTGTTGAAAGCTTAATGAGCCAGCTGATCTAGAATACAATTCAGACCAACAACAAAAAGCAACAACCACACGATAACAGTTTGAATATTTTTACTGAGCAGATTTTTACAGGGCAGCTATTTTCTTTAACAATAACTAGTATGCGTATTTTGTGTTCATTATGTTTTTACTTTCTTTCCAAAAAAGAAACCTGCCATATGGAACGTAGAGTGGTTTCCTTGGTGATCATAAAACTGCCTTACTGTCTCTGCGGAGAGCTTGTTGTATCTGTGGAGCTTGTGACTGCTTATAAAGCCCTGGTCCACCAGAATGTGCATTTTCTATAAAGGACCAAACGAGGTTCTTTTTCAGCAGTCTGTGTTGTTTATGTATGTACTCCTTCTCGATACGTGTTAGTATTCTCATACTTTGCGGGGAAACTTGACATCTGAAATTCTATCTGAAGTTACTTTGGATTTGATGTGTTAGCTGTTTAGGTAGACGGTTTATATAACCAAGTGTCTTCACATTCAGGCTTTCTTAAGAAAAAAAAAAAGAAAATGATAGACATTTATTTTTGAAAATTTTGGCACATTTCGGCCACTCTCTGAAATAATAACGGGAGGTGCTTTTTCTAATATTCTCTGACGGTTAAATACGCAGAACAGTAGGCTATTAGACTAGGTGTGTTTTGGAAAATGTGACCACAATCACCAAATCTATGTAAGATGCAGCCATGAGAGGGAACAGTGACTTACATTCATAAGGCTCCTTGTGTACTTACTGTATAAAGTGGATCTGAGCTGAGTTGGAATCTTGACAGCTAATACAACATATTCTATTCTGCAAACATGTCACATCTAAGTGTTTTGATGTGTCTGTTCTTGCTATTTCTTAATTGAGGTACATGCTTAGGCGCCCTCCTGTCATTCTGCCATTGTGCGGTATCGTTACCTACCTGCCATCTTTTTTCTTTTTTTGTATCACCATTCATTTGCTTACTTTTTGCTCTTCAGCTGTTTGCTTTCTCACCTCTGAAGAGCAAGGAAACTGTTGCCTTTTCTCTGCTCTTTCGTCTGTAAAGAATTTGGTTTCAGTTTACCCATGCTCTTTTCCTGGGAGATGGCAGAGGCTGTTTTTAGAGAGGGCTTGGAGAAAATATTTATGGTTATTTTTAAATAAGATTTTTTTTTCTTTTTTTTGTTATCTCTCACTTAATATCTGGATAAATCAAGCAAGCCTGACATTCACATCATACAAAAAGTACAAAGAGTTAAAATGTGCTGTTCAAAATGTGCACCGCAACTGTGATCCTAACAAAAATGCTGATACACGTGCACACAAGCATACACCCAAATACACACACAAACACCCAGGCACTTCAGCAACACACTGCCTTTTATTTAAATGCATTGCCTCTTAAAGGTGAAGTAAAGGCTGAAAGAGAGGGTGAAACACTACCCAGACAAATGTGACACTTTCACACTTGTCGTCATGGTTTATTTTCTTTTTATCTCATTGTGCTCAGTCTTCATGCTGGATCAGGCATTCTCTACACTGTGCGTGTGTTTGCATGTGCTTGATTCGCTTTCATGCCCTCATTGTTCAACAAAACAATTCCTTTCTTCTTATCTAATTTCTGTTACATGTGTACAATAGATTCATTTCCAACTCGCATTAAAGCTCTATTGCTGTGGTCTCTCTTTCGTTTAGTCATTACTTAAAACAAAGTGTAGAGTTCACCCGACGATTCTGCCTTTTACTCAGATTCTGGCAGCAGCAAATGGTCACTGTCGCAGTTCAGGCACATTTTAAGCGCTGTCCCCTCTAATGGTCTTCCACTGGCCCAGCCACTGTCTGCACACTCACAAACTGTGGGCAGGAAATGAGATGGGTCCAGTGGATGGAAGGTGTTCTCTAAAGCCATGCCCCTCCCCGCTTCCCCCTCTCAGGCTATTTGCTGTTTAATAGCGCAGAGGCTGCTGCTGAAGTCAACACATAGTTGGAGATTGAGCATAATGTAAGGCCTCTCATTATTGTCTAATTAAACACTGTTGGCATCATACACTGTTGGCAGTGCATTACTCAAATCTAGAGTGGGTTATTTTTGCCCACTTGAGACTGTTGGTTTTACCAAGTGATTAGGATGGGGTCTTGATGAATGTGGCTTAACGCCTCTGGTCTCTGACTCACACTGATGCAGGTGCACACAGACTCAGACAGCCACTGCTACACACACACACACACACACATACACACACACACACACACACACACACACACACACACATAGAGACAACATGCCATTTTGGTTAGTTAAAACAAGCACCCAATGTTTGTCAGTGTCGTCCCCTCACCCCCAAGCCCACACTGATACCATAGGGCTCCACGCTACAATGGGCAACTGGTGAAAAGACCAGGGACATTCATTTGTATGGATTATTTCAACTGCTATTGTCTAAAGGCTGTGTTCATTGTGATCTATCTGAAAAAAAGATGAAAAGATCCAATAAAAAAAAAAAAAAAAAAACAATTACTAATAACGTTTGCTCTTGTCCTTGTGTGAGTTGGTTGAGGAATAGCAAGTCATGGATTTGATTTCATTTCTCATATCCCAAGAGATAACCTTGCACGCCCGATATTTTTGTTCTCTCAAGCATCTGCACGGCCAATTTTGCCTTGTCAAATAGGATTGCATTGTTTACTTTGCCTGTGCCAGCTTACTTTGGAAAAGATAGAAACAGGCTTTTTCAATTGCCCTCCTTGGTGTTAAATGCGCATATGCAAGCACCTCAAACTCAAGCATACACACACAAGCACACACACACTGACTTCAGTTATTTGCTTGGGGCGAAGGATTCTTCATTCATCACATTAGTTCACATTTTCGCCACACAAAAGATTACTGTTCATTCCGTGGTTTTTTCTTTTTTTCTCTAATGGCTCAGAGGCAAATAAATTGGTGCTTGAAATTATGTATACTAATTTTTCTCAGATAAGATGTTGCACTCCACCCTTCAGCTACATTCGCATTCGGAGGCCAATTTGAAGTCTCTTCAACACCAGCCTGTGGTTAGAGAGATATACTGTATGCTTCCCATTTGCTCAGTCAGATCTGGTTTGTGTAATTCGTAATATATGGCTATTAGGCAGTAGACGCTCTGAGTGGGAAATACATTGACAGTGGCAGATGTGACCTCCTTGGTATTGTGTTGTTCCCCAAGAAGAATAGTTGCCAAACTTTTAAGAGCTGACTGGTACTTAAAGTATTAGTGCTTTGGAATGAGTTTTTAATGTCCTTTTACAGTGTTTTCCAATACAAAATGACAGACCATGGAAACTAATGATACACTATTACATTAAACTCAGGAAAATATTCCATCATCACTGTTTAATTGTAGAAGTACATATGGCTGTATGCCTTTGTGGCTCCACGCATCAATCAACATACTGCTGTCTAAGGATTAAAGTTAGTCATTTCACAGACTGCAGTCTTTCTAAATGCTCATTCAGGACTATCACATCCTAACAGCAAAACATCTTCCCATAACCCCGCACTGGATATTTTCTTGCTGCTGGAGAGAAAACTTTTTAAGAGTTAGAATATAAAACTAAAATAATTTGATGGATGACTCGTGTTTGTAGTTCATTAAGATTGATCTCAAGATCCATCTTAATACACCTGGATTTTTAAAACGAACCGGGATGGTAATATTAGTGCGTCATGTGTACAAAAATTCTTTGCCAAAAAGGGACACATTCAAACACATCAAGATAAATAATTAGTGGAATTATTCATTATTTGAGGAGGAATAGATCAAATTAATTTTCATTTGACCACAGAGGGAATGTTTTACCCCGTACTGGATTTGCAGACTATTGGTATGCACTAAGGCTTTTTTCTGTTCGTATCTAACTAGTCGCCTCAAGGCAGATATTAATTAAAAAGATAGCAGAGTTACTCTGCCATCTTTTTAGCACCATTTCGAGGACTGCTGCAGCTACATGTAGCGGCATCTCATTTGGCCCAAGGGTAAGAGTTTTCTTACTGTGTACCTTGAAGCTAATAACAACCTGTCCTCTTGTACGTGTCAGTCAGTCTCAGTCATGGTCTCTCACAACTTGTGTGTGTGGACTGTTGTATGGGGGACTGTGAGCAGCTAGAGGGACATAACGTACAACAAACCTGAGCATAGTAACAACCTCACAACACCATACACACATTACATTTGACAATGTGGATCAGTGAGCAACATATGTAATAGCTTAATATGTATATGTTTGTGCACTACACAGAGCAAGAACATTTGCAAACTGAGTTGGAGATCTCAGAGTAATATTAGATAGGAAAATCATAGTTCTGCATTTTAATCGATGTCCTTGATCCAAATAACTGTGCTAACAGGATTTAATCAAGTACTGTTCTGTAGTGAGCTGGCTAAAAAGGCAAATTGAGAGGAGATCTTTTCAGCATGAAGAAGAGAAGGTATTCATCATTTTCCATTGTTAAAGGACAGGGGTCCTCCTTTCATTTGTGGCGATGTTCAAGAAGGAACAGCAAATTGAAATACGTGTGTGTTTGTGTGTGTGAGACTGTCTGAAAGGGAGAGAGAATGTGCGTGTGTGTGGTTGCATAAAAGAGACATGAGAGACAGTGAGGGTGGAAATTTGAATGTATGTCTCACATCAGGGACAGTCATGCGTGACGACTTTGATTTGATGCCACTGACAAAAACACACAAAAACGCAGAGGGTATCTATGGCCACGGTGCCTGAGTGGGTGTTTAAGAGAATCACTTCTCAACAAAAAGAAGAAGGGATGATGGCACACACGCAATCATGGCAAACAACATCACATGCCTAAATAACAATGTATGGAAGTGTGAATCCACCGCTGTGATAAAGGCAATCTGCGTACATGTGCATCCAGACTCTATTGAAATTCTTGTCTTGTCTCCTTGTCTGAAAGAGAGGCATTCTTCAGCCTGTATCCACTGCAAACTGTATCCTGCACGCTTACGAGGACACATGTCACACGGTGTCAGCTGCTGATGCTATTCATACGGTAGACGACATAAACAGCATCTTGTGACTCGCTATCAGATAATGGAAGTGCTGAGGATGTCACCCCTGCTGTGCGTCTCTCCCCATTGGCTGAGATACTGTTTAATTAAAAATCTGTAAATATTTTTCTGGACCCAGGTCAATATGAAAGAGAAACCTATAGAAAATGACAGCTTTTCCGATCCAGAAAAGATTCAGCGCAAATGAAGACACAAAAAAAGCAATTAGCACATGTTTATTACACTCACAGCCATTCTAGAAACTTGGGACTTTGACTCTGTGCACCCAGCACCTCTTTCACATTCAGGCCCTTCTTTCCAGTCACCTCCAGGACAAGCAGTGTGTTAAGTGTTCAAGTGTTTCTCACCCGAAGCAGAATAGAAAGCAGCAAAATAATGGCTCCAGACAGCCTCTGTGAAAGGGCCAGCTACCATCAGTGAGGGAAAATGCTAGATGAAAAGGTCAATAAGCAACACGGGAAACTTAATATGAAGTAGACATATGAATTCCATCACATGGATTAGTGCCCCTGGCAAAGTACGGGACTGACTGACACTGCTGAATCAATTCATAAATATCCAATGTCTGGTGTGTAAGACACTCAAGAGCTAAGAGGACCTTTCACAAAATGTCACTTGGACTTTTAACCAAATTTTATTCAGCTCTTTTGCCTCCTGTTAATCGTACATTTTTCACATTTGGTGTTTCTAGTCAAATTAGATACAGTCTCTGAGTTTCTTGGAGTGTAGTGCTTCTTTGAGGTTTCCTCCATAGATGTTCCTGGGTAGTCATGCTACTCACATATTACTTATGTATAAGTCAGAAAATGCAAACACCTAAGACCATGTTGAACACTAATATTATTGCTTCTAATTTGTAAATTTATGGATATAATTATAATTATTGTTTTTTCCTAAGTATAATATGCTTGGATCAGTTATTTCGATTGTCAGTTCTCAAGTGATTTTATTGTTAGACTTTGATAACTTGCCACAGAGGCCATCAGAGAGAGGATGTACGGGATGAAAAAGAAGACAGATGCCTAAATGGCTGTACGATAACAACAGGATGTGATTTGGACAGAATGTCAGAAGGGAACAGGAAGGTCAATATTCCAGTAACAGAATATGACCTTGGGGACAAACGTCTTATTATTGAAGCTGTTCTCCTTTGGCAGAGCTACACCATTGATCCCTTGCTCTAATATCAATTAGCCATGCCATCATTAACTGAGTTTTAGCACAATGTCATTTTGACAGTGTTTTTTGGGTTATATTTTCTGAGCTACCCAATTTGTCTACTCCATAGTTAAACATCATTTGAGAAGGGAAGCTAGTGGAAGTGCGATCTTTCTCAAATCAAGGTTAAAAGCAGAGTTGGAAATCTTTGCATGATATAATCTCCTATTAAAATTCCTCCAGGGGAAGAGTCATTATCCAGTGTAAGGTCAGTGCAACCCAATAAACAGTATATGTGCAATGTTGAGTTCAGTTTCACACATATAAGTATGCATGCAGAAACACTCACACACACACACACACACACACATGCACCCCCCTCACCAATTACTTTTCCTGCATGATAAATCTCATGATAGGAAAAATAAATTAGTGTGGAAGATAATTAAATTTACCTTAATAGCTTGTGCTCTTTATCTGCCATATTGACTCTCTTTGTTAAAATAAGAACATAAATGACATTTCCAAGCAATTATGTGATTCAGTGCCGTGAGTTCTGTCTTTTTGGTATTTCTCATCATCAGCACTGCTGCACTGCAGATTGTGTCCAGCATGGTAGATAAATATACATCACAAACAGCAGCAGAAATCCTTAGATTATCTAAGAAAAAGCAATTTTTTTCGACTCTGAAAAACAGCATGCATATGCTGTATAATCGCAATCACTGTCCAAAGCAAACCATGTATTTTAAATTTTGAATTTTTCTGAAAACTAAACCTATGGGTGTTCCATCTATTCTCCTACATCTTATGCCACATAAAACTTTAAAAACTTAGAACACAAAAGGTCTAGAGGTAGTAATAGTACAGAAACATTGTGTTGAAGGTGAAATTTGACATTTTCTGTTGTTGCTGTTGTCAATAGTAGTGAAGTTATGCTGGTTCACCAGCGTTTCTTTGCATGGAGATGCCTCCACCAGGATAATACTTCATTTTGATGGCTGAAGACTTTGACCTTGAGAGTCATTTGGCCACAGTGAAAATCTGTGAGACATTTGTCTGCTGGCACCTTTTCAAAGACTCAGTCTTGGCCAAACTACAGGCTTTTGTATATTATACTATGTACAACAACAGAAGCTGGCAACTTTTGGTCGGATCAAAGCCTTGTGCCTCTGCTTTCCTCCCTTTGTTTTCAAAGTTTATGTATCTCCAGTATGAACACAGGGACGTCGGCCCCTCTCTGAACTCAGAGGCACGGCTGGCAAAGGCAATTAAAGCCTCTGACAGCATGCCTGCATATGATTAGACCATCCTTTAGAGCTTTGAACCCCCACCCCCACCCCTGACTACTCCCCAAACTTATACATTGAAACACTGGCGAAAAATGAATGCGCATTCTGCATCAATGACGAGTGAGGAATGGAACGATCAAATACAAATCAGCAAGGGAAAAACAAACAAAGAGTTGCTAAATAAGCTGAGCGACAGACAGAGGCCTTTTCCTCGGCTAATGGCTAGTGCAAATAGAATGGGCCTCGAGGGATTTAAAGGCTGCGGCTGACAGTTAAAGCAGTCTAAAGCTGATCCACAACAAAGTGCGAATGTGATGCATCCTCACAGTACCAACCTAGACAGGATAAGAGGGTGTAAATAACAGGCAGTCCCCAGAGATGTGTACCACATAACACAAAGACTCCCTGGTTTGGGTGTTTGATTTGTTTGAATGCTATCTGACATTTACTTAACCAGCTGCAGGGAAATTATCTTTAAGGATTTTCATTTGGCTCAACAATGGCCTTACCCTCTGTCTGTCTTTCTCCGTTTGGGGGGCCACCACACAAAACTGTAATACATATATTAAATGAGAATGTAATGCACATTATGTTTTGCTTGTGTTTTGTATGGGACAGTAATACATCTTTGTCGAAAAAAGCCACCATAACACTGATGCACTGCTACAAGATGAGCATTTGGATTCACAGTGAAATCATGCTAGCCTGAGGTTATCCAGGAAAAAAACAGTGTTCCATTTCCATTTATGTCTCTTTCTGTTCTTATCTGGTCCAACATCGCTGCCATCACATCTCTGTTACCTTAATGGAAAACATAAGAGATGCCCTTCTAATGTTTCCCCTGTCAGATATACTGCTCTTTTTCTGCCTGCCTTTGTCTCCCTCTTCCTCCAGACCCCCCAGACTATCACAGCGAGTGACGTGAGCGTGTGTGAGTGAGTGTGTAACTGTGCATGTTGTGCATCTGGGCTAGTGTTACAGCTCAGATCACAGCCCAGTGAACATCTGAACACCCTGTTTTCAAGTGTCAGCTGAGTGGCAGAAGGACAGTGACAGTGCTGTCTCAGATCTGCTGTTCATGTGGCACAATGCACCTGACACCAGATTATAATAAGGTGTCACACTGTACATCAAAGGACCTGAACTCAGCCAGGTGAGTCGAGCCAAATGACTTATTTTGCTTCTGAAAAATCACGTGTAGATGTTAATTGATTGCTTTATCAGTTTATTGATCAACTGATCAACAGATCAAGCTGCTGATAAAATAATTGATTCACTTTCACAAACTTGCCCCCAAGGTGCCAAGCCCCCATGGGCTAATGAGACATAACCATGTTTGATGCCAATATTTGTGCAGAAATATATTCCCAAAGCAACGGGAATATGGCTTTTCTCTGTAGCAAGAGATGAAAGAGAGTAGCATGACATTGTTGCTCTGCTGCAAAGTTTTTAGGGAGAAGGTCTGGTCATTTCAGTGACATAAGGTTATCCCTTCTGTAAGAGAAACTGACATCTCAAAACTGTTTAGCCTATAGTAAATAATGGACAATGTGATATACTACTAAATGTTAATAGACTTATGGTGCCACAAACCTCAAATGTCAGATAGAAGTGCAAAAAAAGAAAATGTTGCAGGTTTTTCACTGCTTTGTCCATTTCATCACCTGCAAAGTCATTTTTACATGCAAAAACTCTTTGCAGGGCCAGATGGTTCAGTCCTAACGTACATGAACCGTTAAATTTCAAAAGGTTGAGATGGTGCCACGGGTGGCAAAGCTGCAGCTGGCATGCTACTGTGAGGCCTGTGTGGTATCTAGACCACATCCTCTCCTGATGGCATAGTCCAGGATCACTTTGGCACAAGTTGATGCCCGATGATGACTGGCAGGGTCATAAGAAGAGCCCAGAGCCTATAAAATGTCAAATATAGAATAGAGTGACTCTTTATTCATTAACACAAAATATGCCAAGAAATGTATTAAATAAATCTAATTTGGCTCAATTTTGTATTTAAATGTTCTATTTCAAGCAGACTATGTTTATATAATATATGTTAAATGTAATATATGTCCATATAGTCCATTTGCATTTATGAAAGCAAAAACATAAATGAACACATAATTAGAAAATTGAGCCCTTAAGAAATTTAAACAATTTCATTTATTGACATAAATATCTAGCCTAAACCAATATGTATATTCATGTTATGGACATATGTTATGTATATATCTATATATCCATCCCAAAGCCTGTCAATATATATTGATATTTGATATATAAATATAACAGATGGAAATGAATGTTTAAAATGAATAAAAAAAAACATGTATTAGCATATAGAATTTGTATATGTATATTGTTCTAATAAATGTACATATGTAAATTAAATAGCCTATATACCATTAAAACACATGGTCACACCAGATAACACCATATAAAAATTCATTGTATAGATATTTTAATATATGGATTTATATAAATTTTACTATGCATATTTCACATATGTTATAAGCTAATATCATCATATATGGAAAGAATGTGTATTGTGATAATAATAAAAATATATTTATATTACACTCGTTTTAACTGATGAAATCATGCTATACGTAATTTTAAAATAGTCCATATCAACTGATTGCTGATAGTTTACATTTATGTCAAAATGCACACAATACTGCCACTGGATAACTCATTACAAAATGATTTTTTTTTTCCTTAAATCATAAAATATAAGGGAAGAAGCACACATTTTTTAAGGATTGAAAGGGAAGAAAGATCAGCTTGTCATATTTTATCTCTCCACTATTCATCTTATCCAAATGTGTTGACCTAAATTCAATATGTGCATGTTGGATCGAGAGGTCTGTGATGTTATTGCTCCTTCTGTTACAGCCGAATGGATCACAATCACACGTTCCACGGCAGTTGGTCATGAGATAAGAGGACAGATCCATTTTTGTGCTAGCAATCACTAAATGTATTTAGTGATTAGCTTTTAATATGATATTATTGTTGGTAAAACAAGTACTGTCTCAGTATGATCTTTGAAAATATGACAAAGCACTGAATAATTACATTTGAAAAATTCCAAAGAAATGTCAGACACAATCGCTGGTGCTTAGAATAATCTACACCGCCTGGAAAAGGATGCCGTTGTTTAATGTTTATAATGTAATTCTAAATGCTTTGATCACAGCAAAATTTCATTCACCTCCACTGTACTAGGATGGCAGCATAATTCTCACTGGCAGGGATCTCATAACCTTGGCAAATACGACCAACAACTATCTGCATGGCTAACTCTTGGAAAAAGTGGGAAAATATGTTTATTTGTAATTTGGATGAACTGACATGAGTTGCTTTTACCTGTAGTCCAATGAATGAATTGTTTGGCACATTAAAGTGAGTGCAACGTTCTGCTAATGTGTGGGGAAAACAAGACTTCCCCTTAGAGAGCCGACAGCACTCAACAGACGACTGCTTGTTGTCACACATAGGTTATGTAGGCCAGGATATGTAGACTGGCGAGTACAAAGGAGAGCACTCAGCACCACCCCTCTAAAACTTGTTCATAAATACTGCAGGGTGACGCTTTGTCTTTCTGCTGCACTGAACCTACCCCCGCTTACAAGACAGCTGTGCTTTGGCAATGTGCTTTGCAGCCGTACACAGCATACACCCTGACAGGCCCCATATATTCTGATGTTTTGTAGTTAATGTTTAAATGCTTTTACTGCCATGCCAATAAAAAAAAAAAAACTGGTAATGTACTTCCTCACAAGCAGGAGATAGAGAAAGGGAAAAATAAGGAGCATGAAGCATATTTGGAGATATAAGTTGGAAAATGTTTTGACCAGACTGCACAAACCTGCAAATCTGACGTCTTTCTGATGTGGAATTGCAACATTTTCTAACATCATTTATCTAGTTTGCACACCTGACAGCGTTAAGCTTTGCATATACAGTGAGGCTCTACAGTGGTGTGATGATGATGATGTGCTAAGCTCTTTAAGGTCACAGTAGTTTCAAATAGCAGAGCAGGTGAATCATACACCTGATTAAAAACTTAAACCTCTCCCCAGGAGATGTTGCTTCGTTAGAAAAGGAGTAATTTGGAAAAAAAAGGTCTGCTTTTGACAGGTGAATGTCGGGGAGGTTTGCATTTCAGCATGAAGCCTGACACTTGTTTACACAGTGAGTTCAAAGCTGTCCAGCTTACAACCTGATATAGCTGCTTATTTGGATGAAAAGTAAGACCCTGTAAAAACCTTTATTTGCATAAAACCGTTGATTTAACACAGATGAGTGCGCAGGAGAAAGCAACGGCCGCTTTGCTCAGATTAGAGGAGTTTATTTGTCACATTAGTCAGATTTACCTGGTGTTGGTGTTGACTGTGTGGAGTAGGAGCAGAAAGGGAGGCATGGGGAGAGGAAAGGTCATAGAGAATCACAGCGAGGGAGAAGCACTGTTGGGTAGGTACAAGGAAAAAGAAGAAAGAAGAAAGAGAGGCATTCATTCGGTACCTCCTTGCCTCATAAGCTGCTCCCTCACCTCCTCCTACTGATAATAACTAGCTTTTCACATTGTGAGCCACAGGAGAGAGGAAAAGCTCCCTTTGCTCCTGCTTCCTGCATCCTAGGAGGGCTTGATATGTTGGAGAGGAACCGAGCACCTCTGCCGGACTGAACCTCTTCTCCCCTCAGTGTGGTGGCTGGAAGGATGTCTGCTATGACAGCTGGAGGTCTGTTTTGATGAAGGAGGGCTGTGGAGTTAGATAAACTGCCAACTGATGTCTGCTTTAGAGGGGACTGGGCTCTACGATACAAACAAAAAGACCAAACAAGACTGAGAGAGAGAGAGAGAGAGAGAGAGAGAGAGAGAGAGAGAGAGAGAGAGAGAGAGAGAGAGAGAGAGAGAGAGAGAGAGAGAGAGAGGCAAAGAAAGAGATGAAAGGGGAGAAATGTATGGCAGGGCTCATGGTGACCATATGTCTTCTTGCCTTCTGGTGTAACCTCTGCTTGTCTCATTTGATTAGCTGGCTTATGTGTTACTGGTCCAAAATCATAGAGGTCACATCATCATAAATCCACCATGTAAACAAAACAGAGGGGGAGGTAGACAAAGAGGGCAGATAATCAACCAGTCTTCCTCACAAGTCCTAATGTTTGTTCTCTCTTTGGCATTTTGTTCATGAACAGATGCTTGAGCAGATGAATAACATGACTTTGAAAAGGCCATGGCTAACTACCATTTTAGTGATTATATTGCAAATTATGTTCCTATCTGTAGACTGGATGTTTTTGTGTGTGCGTGTTTGTAAGAAGAAGGAAAAACAGAAGAAGAAAAAAAATTGGGATGTATTCTTGGACCAAATTCAGGCTCCCTTTTGTGCCAATTTCCCCTACCTGGTACTAACTGCTATACCAGTCATCACTTCTCAATTCTTACAGACGAAACCTTTTCCTGCACCTGGTTTTGTTTAGCCCCTCTTTTCATCAGGGTCAATTGGGTAGCCGAGCTCTGCTGGGATTCCATGACAGTTTCATGAGTGTTCTCTGCTGCTGTTTTTGCGCGACATGTTTTTGTTTGCCTCCGTCTGGACGTGTGCCTGCTGTTGTGTAAAAATGAGGCTTGTCTTACAATAGCTAATAAAGTTACGCACCATAGTGCTGATGCTCCAAGCTCATGCTATATTCCTTTCTCCCTATTTTAGCTCGCCTTTTGATTATTTTTGTCTCCCCTCCTCATGACTTCACAGTCTTTTGCTAACTTTTCACTCGTCTCTCATTTCCCTCCCCTCCCTCTCTCTTTACATCTCTGTTCTTCTCTTGTCTTCACACAACAGTGTAACCATGTCTTGCCATGCTTTGTGGATTGTGCTGTTTTCCTGAAATTAGAGTCACATGCTGCCTCTTATCCAAATATAAGTATGTTCGGGCCTCTGCATTTAGTTGTCAGTCACAGCTACAAGCCTCCACTCATCACAGTGTCATAGGTGTTGATGAGAAAAAGACTGCAACCTCTATTCTCATGCGAGCATTTGGGAACAGCTCAGCGGCCCCATCAATCCTGCCTCCATCAGACTGACAGAGTCGTAATAACACAAATTGCTGTGACTTTCAAATGCAAAATGAAGGTAAATCAGTAGTCAGCTCACATCTTCTGCCATTCTCACAATGATGCAAAAAATGAGACAAGGTGATGTTATGAATAATAAAATTCACTTTCATGGTTACAGGAAATTTTCTAAGACAGATTTCCAAGAAGAGCTCAGTTTTGTTTCTTGTTTTCTTTTTTCTTTTTTTCTTTTTTTTTTTTTTTAAAGATACAACTGATTTTCTAATGTTGACTTAACAAGGTGAGTTGATGTAGAAGATATTTTTACTCACATCAACAGCTACAGCAGGCACTTTAGAGCTGGAGAGTCTGACACCCACTCAGGGTGTTACACTCACACTTGCCCAGTGCCATTACGGCTTTTTCTCTGTTGGCAACTGTGCAGCTCCCCTGGATCAACTGATGGTTCAGTGCCTTGCTCAACTGTACTCTGATGGAAGTGGTTGAGGGTAAGAGTGGTACTCAGTCAGTTGTTTGTAGTCAATCCAGAACTGGCAAATTTTCAGTCAGAATCCTCTTTCACTAACCTCCAGGCTACTACTGGAGCCAAGTGTGTGTGGTCCT
This sequence comes from Trachinotus anak, assembly GCF_046630095.1. Classification (NCBI taxonomy): domain Eukaryota; kingdom Metazoa; phylum Chordata; class Actinopteri; order Carangiformes; family Carangidae; genus Trachinotus; species Trachinotus anak. Next base: position 21,271,139 of record NW_027273862.1, on the reverse strand, counting down.
GGAAAAGTATCGAAGCTTGTTTTGTAAATGTCTCACTTTGTTTAGAGGTAAGCTGCAGAGCGATGCCAGATTAGGTTACCCACTAGGTTGGTGCTGAGCACCCCTGAGAATAAAGACCTGATAGTTTGCATTGTGTTGTTGTTTAATTGGATCTAATTAGACATCCCCTTTCCTTATTTGCTTCTATTCCTGCCTCATTTTTTCCCCCATTGCAACATCCTTTCAGACGGTCTTGTTTTTGATGAAGGGCTATTTAAATCACTGAACTTGAACATGCTTCACCCACCAGTAATTTTCGAATGGTTTCCTCATCATTCTACACGAGTGGCGTGCAGTGACTTTTACAGATACACAAGCAGAGCCAAAGAACCACATATCCCCTCCCCCACAATTCACCACCTCCACGTGCTATTCACCTGTTTACTTGCACCACTGAGAGAAATGGACCAGACTAATACATACCTTTTCATGACAAAAGTAGTCACGAATCTTTCTTAAATTCAGGGCCTGTCTTGTCAACTTACAACTCCAGTGATTTTGTGCTGCCTGTCCTTCCTGTGCTGAAAGTCTCTCTCCTGCATCTTGCTGCTTTCTGCCTGGCTGAAGAAGTATTAGGATTATTCCTTTGAACTGACAGTAAACATATCCCATGTGCGGTATAGAGGGAAAATATCTAAAAAAATCACATCAGTGCTAATGTTCAAAATATTTACCATTCCCTGACAATCAATTAAACAATTAAAATAAAAAAAAACAATGAATCATTGTCTATATTTAGCTTTAACTGGTCAAGCACAGGTTTCCTTGCTTGTCCTGATGGCATGCCAGTGTTCTAGATACAGTCTATGGGCAAATGCTAGACAGATCCTGCCCAGGGGCTGTCCTTGGGTTATTTTATCAGTGGTGACTATCATAAGACTACTCCGTCACTGCACTAGAAGCAGCAACAGTCCCATTGTGGTTTGTAATGTTTCAGCAGCACTGGCCATTACTAATGCTGTGCTGCAGTGTCTCTAAACATTTGTGACCTTGTTAATATTGACCACACATAATATGATATATTGAAGTACTAAATGCGAACAATCATCAGACAGAGGGATGTCCAAAGAAATCAGAGAGTATCTCATTTTTCACAATTACTTTGCACTCAAAAAAACAACAACAAACAAACAAAAAACCAAAAAAAACCCTGATATTTTATTACTCATTTTCTACCCTGATTCATGTTCTTGATCTTGTTGTGTTTCTTGCTGAAAGCAGACAATAACCACAGCAGTTTACAGGAAATGGGGTAGTGACAAGGCAAGAACAGCTTACTGTATATGTTATGTAATAGACAGTGAAAAGATAACTAAGGAGAAATACCAATTAAATTATTTTGAATTAACTTCAGAGTTAAACATTTAAAAAATATTTTCCTTTTTATTTCATTCTAAATGTATACAGTAAATCTGTGACTTTATAAAAAGTAAAGCAAAATGCCCTGAGCAAGGTACATAAAATGCACCGAGCACGTCTGCTGTACATTGCTAATAATAAACTCATATCATCAGCTTATTTTCTGTCTCTGTATTTGTTCTTTGTTTATGCAGAGGAAAAGGGTGGGTATCCCTAAAATTACCCCATTGTTTCCAAGCTAACAACAGGACATGACTCTACAAAATGACTGCATGGGTATGGAGCATCTACTGCAATCAATGTCAGGCTGGTGCATTCCTTAACTGCAGTAATGAACCCATCTCTCATTTTTATGGCATGATGATGTCATATACCAAAAAGCTACATCTTGTCTGGAGTGGTCCCACAAACATGACAAACTCAACATACTGCCTTCCCTGTCAGTTGATCACATTAAATAAGCAGCAGGCCAGTTTAAGCAGGGACAGCACCCTTCATCTAGAAGGCCTAGTTTCAGGACCCTGTGACTGCAAGCATCCAACTTGTTTAAATGTCTTTGAGCAAGATAGTACATCGGTAGTCAATTCTGACTCCAGAGGAGCTGCTCAATAACAGAACCTCTCTGACCTCCCTGTGAAGACAGGATAACAGACAAAAAGAATTTCTTCCTCTGAAGTGAGTAAAATATGGCAAAACTTGAAAATAACATAATATGACTGTATAGGAGTATAGTGTAGAAGTGACCAAAAACCTGTATGTCGATGTGATATTTTCATCACCTTTTACCATTTGCACAGCAGTTAACTAAGCCTCTTTCAAGGGCAAAACAAGGTACGAGTCAGCGTTAAAAAATTAACCTCTATTTTTGTATCTTTTGAATACATTATACATGTTGCATCATAAAACATCTGCCAGCAGTGTTGAGATAATCACTGATGCTAAATATAGATAGACCTGTGCTGCCAGTATCTACCAGCAGAGAGCTATCAGGGGAAAGAAGTGTTTAAGGGAAGTTTGCCAAATGAGATTTCAGACAGAAATTCCCCAGGCCAACGGTTTGGGTTTAAAGTGCACAAAAGGCAGCTGCAGATGAATCAAGCTGGAATGGCTTAATGGAAACACTGAACTGCTCTCTGTTTTGCAATATTTTCCTTCATTTGACATCTTGTGTTTTTAAATCTATTATTAATACACTGTACCTCCTGTGTTCCTCAGTGGCTTTGTTTGGAGAGGAAGTACAAAAATAACAGGATTGTTTCCCTTTTTCAATGCATGAAATAAGGGACGCAAAACAAATTAGCCATGTCAACAAGGACAGTTGTATCAAAAATCTACTGAGGAAGATACATATTTTGGAAGCTTCTCATTTGGGGAAGAAAAAATATGACCTTCTTTGGCTATTTTTTTTGTTAGTCTAAAGTCTAAACCTTTACACTGTCCGCAACCTTGGTTTATTTTTCCATCATGGTGAATTCAATTTGCTTTGTTTTCACTATAACCAACTCATCTCCTCTGCAAATCTAGATTTTTCCCTTTGTTGTTGAGGCTTATTCCCAGTGTTCCTATGTTCTACTTTTAGAATGAATGTACAAAGTTGTACTACAGTACTAACAGTGTGTTTTTAAATAGCAAGAGGACAATGTTGCACATCGCTGTGGGAAAAACACTGCAAGCAGCATAGTTATGTTCAGCAAAACCAAATTGTGTTGAAATATGGGACAACCTTGGTATGGTGATGGGAAACACCTCGTTTTCACCTTCCAAACCCTCTTCTTTAAAATGTTATGACAAGGAGCTGAGACGTGTCTTTAATAGCTTAGTTTTCACTGTTTATCCAGTCTAGATACAATACATGCAACATGACACACATACATGGAATAATTAGAGTTTTAGACCTTTTTCGACCTTTAGATGACTGTGATCATTTTTCTTATTAATACTTAGCTGGATACATTTGCTGCATGGATTTAACTTCCAGATCTACAATTATTGCTACCTGGCTGACCAACAGAAATGTTCCTGTGTCATAACAGTGACTACAAATCTGATTTTTTTTTTGGTTTGAAGATTTTGCACATACAATGATTGTCCACCCCCTTGAGACGGTTATGGACAGATACAGAAATCTTCCTATATGCTGTTGGCCCAGCAGATAAGCAGCTGATAGAAACATTGCCCAAATTTGGGAAGTCATTCTATCACCCCTCTGGCTTAAGACACTATGCTGATGTTGTCAGGATGTATTTGCCAAACTGCTTACAGCAGTTCTTGCCATAAGCAATTTTGGCTATAGATGTGTAAAGGGGCATATGGTGCAAGTGTTGCATATTTGAAAGTGAATTCCTTTCAAATTTGCAGACAGATGCTACAGCACGACAACGCCAAATTATGGGCGTCAAAATCCCAAACCAAATTTACACTGTAATTTATGAAAAAGCGATAATAAACAGCACAGTTTAAATGAATATTTACTAAATACACATAAAAAGTGTTCATTTTTATTCTTTAACAATACTTAAGACTGCCTCTAGATTTTTGATTCACACTATTATCCACCTTGAATGTATTTCCTTTCTTCTGCACTTTATTCGTGGTATGGTAGCAGATGCTAAACTGTTATCAGACACATAATCATACTCATGTATATTAAATTACTAGTCTTTATTGTGGGGAAAATTAAACTCTGGTAAATTACCTGTATCAGAGACATTTATAGTTTAAGTTTCTAGAATCATTGAATCCATATGACCATTATCAGCTGGAGTCCCACAATAAAGAGGCAGGAGCCATCTACCACTTGTGGCTTTTGCTTTTAATCATCGCATACCACCCCAGTGTAAACGCCAACACCTTCCTCAACTGAGAGCATTCAGCAGCTGTTCAAAGATCCCTGATGCAAATAATTGGCTGGAAAATACCCACCCCAGGCTTTTCTGACATAAAGGAAAAAAAATATAGAAAACAATGTTTACATCAATTCAACACCAAGAATAAATGTAATGCAAGAGAATAGTTGCATGAAACCCTGTAGATAATTTGATAAAATCCCCTGCCTCCCTTTAGTGTAGAGATTATCTGCAAATACTACTCGTGCTAAGTATTTATTTGTACGTGTGGTGCTTCTTCCATACCATGCAATTAATACTGAGTGCAGAGTAACATACAGTTTAGGGATCAATGGCAGATAAAGGAGCCCTTGGTTTCTATTACACCATAAACATTTAGTTAGTTTGATGATGTGTTAAACAAAACACAAGCACTGTTAAAATCTAAAGTAGGCAACAAGCAATCAGAAATACATCGTGGTGAATCCTCACTATTTGAAAAAGGCCTCACCCTCCCACGCCTAAACATGCCATACCCTGCTTCATCATTCCAAACCATCTTATTCTGGTCCAGTTTATGTTATAATATAAGCATCAAGCCAATTCCCATGGTCACCTCAGCAGATCATTACTTCAATATAAATTCTAAGTGTGAAATGTTTAGTAATAATCACTGCATCTGTTTTCCATAAACAGTTTAGGCATTGCAGCACTTGACAAGCTTCCCCCCACATTAACCATCCTCTATATGCCAACAGGCTGCGTTCACTGTACAGTAGAGGGCTTAAAATCAACAGGCCATCTGTGAATAGATGGAAGGAAGGGCCGGGACGGGGCGGCAATAATTCTCCATTCCAGATGTGACCCTGCGCCAAGCTTGGCAGGACGAGGCCAGTGATCCAGGGGGGAGGGATGGAGGGAAGGTTATGGCAGTTAGGAGTGTGACTGGGCTTGTACTGAGTGGAGATGGGCAGATTTGTTATGTGCGCACGACAAGGATCGACAAGGAGCGGGCACAGAATGGTACAACGGCTGGTTTTGGGGGCGATGTGGCAACACAATAAGGACTCAGAGGCAGCCAATCGCTGTTTGAAAAAACAAACTTTGGGGACTGAGGTGGGAAGGCAGATGGGGCAGGAGCCAGGGCCAGGCGAGGACAGCCATATGTGAGAGGCAGCTGATGTGTGAAGTATTATGCCCAGCAGTCACCCTCTCTACACACTGCTGTGTGTGAGGGCACCTTGGCCCCCTCAGAGCTGCATAGATAAACACTATCCGAGCCTCCTCATTTATAGCTTCTCATTAGTTAGAGTGGGGAGGAGGAGGGGAAGGATTGTGAGCCCGCCTGTAACCCTGGCACTCCCACTGGAATGAATTAGAAACTTTCATAATGTGTTGTGTTTTAAAGGTAATATTATATTTTAGAGCTACCTTGACCTCTAGGTTTTCATGAACATGCAGAGGTTTCTAACACTGACTTTTTAATGTCCATCAGTCAGCCTTATCGTAATTCATACTGAACATTATCGAGAAACATTGAATTTTCGGCCCTTTGTGAAATGTCCTTGGGACTCCTGTCTTTTGAAAATTGCATTTTGAGGCAAGGTGGGCAAACTTTCATTTTGTTGCTCTCCATTTTTAGTTCTATATTTAATAGCCTTTAAAAGACCACTTAAGAAAATTGTTTATTTCTACTTTGTGGGACCATATTTCAGGAATGGGCACTCACCATTTTAAATAAAGGTATTTGTTCAGTCTGAGATTTTTCACATTCAGAACCATTCAGGAGGAACATGGCTTCAAAGAGATCTTAAGAACACTTATTTTGGAACAGATTTTATGGTTTTATGCATAAGATTTATAAACTCACTCTTCGCGGAAATGTGTAGCCTACAAGAGTAATAAAATGTTCAAGTTGTTTTGTAATTAGTATTTTTAATTGGAGCATATGTTAGAGAGTAATATCCCAGATTCAAGTTAGTTAAGTGGTCAACATTTATGTGATGTCAAGACAGAGAGCTGATGTCTTTCGCAACCTCAGTAAAAAAGAAAAAAAAAAAACACAAAAAAAACACAAAAAAAACCATTAATCATTTGTTTAGGTAATCTGTTCCCATTATAAGAGGTGTATTCATCCTATCCTTGAGTTATGAGCCTAACACGAGTAAATGTATTGTTTTTACTGATCCAGCAGTATAAACATCTCATTTTGATTCTGCACCGCTCTGTGTTCGAATTTGCCTTCAGAATACAAATGTACAATTCAGTTTGGAATGTCTCTTTATTACTTTTCATTTTCAGCGGCAGGATAACAAGAATCCAAGCAGTTAACACACAAATCATTTGGCTTGTTCGGCATTAAGGACATTGCTGATGTACTTTTAAAGAGGATGACCAAAAATAAGATAATCGTAATATCAACAGCAACTCTCCTGATTTTCAAGTAGTGTGTGTGTGTGTGTGTGTGTATTTTGCTTTGAATTAGTCCAATCACCTTTTACGATGAGACCAGTTATAATCATGACTAATGTCACAATCATTCTCTCAACACGATGCATGTTATGTGATATATCTGAAGAGCTCTCAGGAAGATGGTGTTCCTTTTTTTTCAATTCATTAGTAATGTGAGGTTTCACATGAGAGCCATTATGTCACGACCTTTTCTTTTTCTTTTCTTTTTTTTTCTTTTTGTTTTTTACCAATTTTTTTCTTCTTTTTTTTTCTCTTTGAGAGATTGATACAGAGGTTGTGAAAATAGACCTGACCTCACTGACTGAATCATGTTTTGTTCCTGGGCTCAGTGTCTCTCACCAGAATGTTAGATTAACACTGACAGTTTCATATTCAAGGTTTAACCTTAAAAGAGATCTTTTGTTTTAGTGTCAGAAGAGTGAATTCTTTATAATGTCCCATTGCACAAGGACCACTGGTGTACCACACAAAATATAGTGCGGTACACCAATGGCGGTTTGTTGTTTTTTGGTAGCTTGCCAAGAATTTGACTGTGGTTTGGTCCCATGTAGCACCAACCCTTTTTCACCTCCACTCCTTCAATGGACTAGTGCCACTTCAATGTGGTTAACTGTTTCCTAGCCATCACGTTGGACCATAAAAACAAACAAACCAAATGTGTGCAGTATATTCACTCAGGTGTGTCTACATGTGTTAAGAGAGACAACTGTGATGGAGCCGCTTTGCTGAATGTACTGCTATTATTGGGAATGAAAACAGGTAAATTAATACTGTAGGTCAAGGCTGATGTCAACTCGTACCACGCCCACTGATTATGTATTCCTCCTAATCCCATCCAGTGTCACACTTTGCCTCTGGATGTGGAACTAGTACAGCACAGTCTGTGTTTTCCTGCCTGCACAATTTATTCAGAGCAACAGAGCCCTGAGATACTGGATCGTCAGGGCAGGTGCAAATTCTAACCAGCCTTTCCCTTATTTCACTGGTTGACCTTGTCTGGGTTTAGTTCTGAAATGTTTCAAAGCACATGCAACCTGCACTGAAATTAATGAGACCACCTATTACCTCATGATGGCTGTGTGGGTGATGATGTCTTTTTTTCAATGATGTTTTTTTTTGTTCTGGGAGTTCAGCCTTTCAGAGCTGGATCTATTTTAAGATTAGATGGGTTCTCTCTCCACAAATAAAGGCTCACTTGGCCATGTCAAGAGATTTGGGGGTAATTTCCTAAGCAGATCCATGGGCAGAGCAGAGGAGAGAGGTGCAACAGCACAGTTGTAAAAGGGGTTGGATTTAGAGACATAAATTGTCTTTGGGTGTGGCAGGGGCTGTCATCAATCACAGCCAATTAAATCAGCTCCTCTCCTTCCTTTTAATGAAAAGGAGAGTTCAGGCAGACTTCTCCTTGAAAGAAACTTATGAAAGAAACTAAAAGTATGAAGTGTAGAACTTAGAACTGCAAGGTGCAATAATGTGACAACTCAAATTCACTGGTAAGGATGGATTGATGTCTTCATCTTCATGTTTTTATGTAGAGTAATGTGTGCTCACAGTGTGGAAAATAAATGTAAAAAAAATGTAAGTGCATTTTCAAATTACCATAAAGATCTACTGATATTTAGAACATTTCAGAGTGAAGTTACTTCAAGAAAGGACAAAGTGTTCTTTATTTTGTAAAGAAATGGAAGTCCAAAGCATTTAGTGAGCATAACGTTATTGTATAGTAATTAATTTGCCTTTGTTAGAGCTGATACTAAATCTAGATTTTTCACTGTTACAGAACTTCTGTGATGTTCTGCATCATGTCCACACTGTAATCACTGATTTTTGAAAAACAACCCTGACTCATAGTGTTTTTCCCCAGTATTCTCCTATGTCTGTCTTTTCTGTGTGTCTCCACCCCTCTCTGTGTATGTGTGTGTATACCTTCCAGCGGGGGCGTGGCACAGCACCGGCTACCTCGACACACCTGCAATTCATCTCACAATCAAGCTCATCAGCAAAAACACCAGTTTCGCCCTCATTCATCACCAGACTGTTTTCCGCTCTCCATGTGGTAACTCTCTAGGCCGCTTAACCTTTTGCGTGTTCATTGCAAGTCTCTTTTCGTATCGCTTATTTCAGTTTCTGGATTACTCCTTACCAGTGTCTCCTGCTGCAGTGCTGCCGCCTGCTCCTGTTGGAAAAACTCCGCCGTTACCAGCCATGCCACTCACCTGCATTCTCCATGCCACACTGCCATAACCAACCACACCACTCAGCTACAGATTACCTCCATCAACTTCTAGAACCTTCATTCTTCATTGCTCCCCCAAAAGAACTCTTATTGACTCAGTAACATCCACTCTTGTGACAATAAACTCTTTTTAATCCCAGTTCTGCTTGTTTGTGTCTGAATCTGCTCAGGCGTCCAAAAACTATTGCTGCCATTATTATCTATTATATTACTGGAAAAAAAGGAAACAAAGGAAGAGGAAGGCATTCGACAATATCAAAAAAGTTACATTTTATTTTGTTTTGTCCATCTCATGAGAGGACACTTCATCTCAAATGCTACTTTATGCAGCTTTGTGCTATAGATTTTAAGTGTAAACAAATCTGGAATGCAAGTAATGACCTGATTAAAATCGTGTAGGAATATGTTATCATATATCTCAAGGTAAAGGAGATTTTACTTTAAATTACATGAAGTTTAACAAGTGGTCAGTCAATTCAATGTTGGCAATGAGAATAAAAAGCAGGCGTAAAACATCTGTGAAGAAACGTGACATGGATTCATATATCACTGTTGCAATGTTGCGTGATATACCTCAGTTATACAGTGAGTCGTCTCTAATCATTGCTTCTAGGTGGCTCAGTGGTACACTGGGTATGGCCTTCATGTTGTTCCCTGCTTCAATTTTGTATCCATCATTTTTAAGTATGCTGCTCATTCATGCAGCTCATGTACCGTATGAATTGCTAGCGTGTCTGAAAGAAACATCCGATTGGTTCAACTTTATAATTCCGCTTTTATCAATTGATTTTGTGTCAGATGCATATGACATAAACAGCTCTGTGGGAGGTCACTTCATTGATTAACTCAAGACTCATGTTGTGTGCTTTCACCACAACGACAAGCTACTGGCAGAAAAACCATGCCTTTCTACTGGTAATTATATGTGTGTCTCATGAAAATAGACCTTGTCATAATCATAAAATTACAAGAATTTAAATGTTGCACAATAAAACAGCTTGCGCAATACTTGTGGCAAATCACATTATTCCCGCGAGTCTCGCCTGATGCATCTATTGGTGAAGTGGTCTACATATTTACCCCTTGACAATATGTCCACAAATTATGAATAATCTCTGCATCACATTAAATGCCAGATGTTGCTTTAAATGTCACCACAGGAGTTTGAAGAGTATCATGGGAAATGCTACATGTTAAAATTATGGCTACATACCATATGCATATATATGAGTGGATTGTGTTAGTGTATACATGCTTGTATGTACGCTGTACATAAACAGTCCACATAGACCTCCAGCTTTCTTCCTTCTCTTAGTGTACACACACACACACACACACACACACACACACACACACACACACACACACACACACACACACACACACACACACACACGATTGTATTTCTATACTTGTAACCGCACCCAGTGAAATACATCATCTAACTCCTAACCTTAATACAAAGCCATGTAATTCTAGCTTTAGCACTAAAACGAAGTGTGCTTTCACATGGAGCCTGTTTCGTTCCATCCAATTGACCTGTTGTGCATTTGCTCAGTTGGTTCGGGTCATTTAGGTTGTTGTGAGGGCTGTTCACTGAACTAAGGTGCAATCCATACAACTAGCCTGAGACTGCCTGAGAATATAGGTCCCTTTCAGCTTGCAAGTGAACTCTGGTGGTGTAAAAACAAAATGGACCAACCATAGGATTTTGTTTCTTGGTTAAGTTTTTGTGACACAAGAGAACATAATTAATCCTATTAGGTTCAGCAAAAGTTGCATGACGTGCTGTCTCTTTCTGGAAAGTGATTTCACAACATGGGTCAATAGCATTGATGATGCAGAATGGCAGTCACCAAAGCTGTCCAATAAACAGTCCGTATGACTAGATATCTATTCCTCTTGGTCCATTTGTAATGAGGGAACATAAAATGGACAAGAGCAATGGACCAGAACACAAAGGAAACAATGTGTCTTTTTTTCTGTTTTTTCATGGGGGGGGGGGGCTTTTTCCTTAGTCCTGTCCAGATGGAACTGCAAACTTGAAAGTGTCGACTTTTACAGAGCTAATCTAAGTATGTACAAATGTATGTATATACTTACTATGTGATTTCAGTCCTCTCAAAAATAGAAATGAAAAAGAACACACACACACACACACACACACACACACACACACACACACACACACACACACACACACACACACACACACACACACACACACACTTGTGTGTATATATATATTCACATGCAGACTGCAATATCAGAATCATCCTTCTGGAACTGTACCCACATATTCTCCTTGTTACAACAGTATTCCCAGAACTGTGCTGCTGATTGCACCACACAGACAGCTGGATCTAGATGTACGTGCAGATGCATTTTAAACAGAGCCAATAAATCTATATCTATAGCACCTGCTGCCTGGAGCTCTCAAGTGTGTCTTAAAAACATATATGCATCTTGTCAGAGCCGTGAGTAATCTGCTTTGGTCCACTTCGGGCAACTGAGTCAACATGTCCCTAATGTCAGTCAGAGTTCACTCATTGGTTAATTTTCCTGTGAGACAACCTAGGAATGTTCTTTTTCTTAAATTTTTGATATTCAAAACATGCTGATACATCTGTTTGTAGAATTAGGCTAATTCCCGAATCATGTCTTTAGCTCAGTGTAAGAATGATTTCACATTCATGTGAGGTATCTTGATTCTCTTAAACAATCATTTGCATTTTGCTGATCTGTTAAATAGAAAATAGTGTAGACGTAACATTTTTTGGATGATATAATGGCCAGTGGGCTGAATAAAAAATTTCTAAATAATTTTGAAAATTAAAGGTCGGATTGTGCATCTTAAGTGGGTTGTTCAATTACATTGGCAAGGTGTTCCACAGATACCATTTAATTATTTTTTCTTCTTCAGCAATACTGGTAAGATGACCAGTCTGGCAACACTGGAGATCATTGGTTATTATTTGAGGTTTCTGACCAATTATCAGTACGATTATGAAATGAGGATTTTAGTGTTCACAATGAGCAAAGGTCTCAAACCTCTGTATAGTCTAAGAGCACATTTCCTGATATTCTTCAGCATTTGTTCTGACACGTGGTGGAGAGTGGACAGCTGCACCGTGTTCTCCCACTTCATCTTGTTTTTTCACCTCAGTAGAGGTTTTGTAGAGCTCATGAACGTTTCCGCCAGTTTGATTTGCTATTTCTCACCTCCTGTCATTCAAGCTTTGCTCCTAAATGATTAATCTTGGATCATTCACACCTGCAAATAATCACGGCCAAAATCATTAACCTGGTTGACCCCCTGTTCCCCTGTTCAGCTCATTTTTCTCTGCTGCTGAGCCTGTTCTTCTGCCATTCATCACTCCATCCTGACACAATCTCCAAACACCACGGGAGGAGAACAGGATGTCTTATTGATCTCCTGTCAATTCCTAATATTGAACAAGAAGAAAGTGATGTAATGCTCTCAGTTTGGTATTTTAAGTGTAAAAGAGGGAGACAGCTCTCTGTAACTGGATGGATGTTTGTCTGTACCTAGAGAAAACATGTAGATTATATTTGTTGCTTGAAATACTGTAGGTGTCCATTTAGTCAGAATAGGGACTCACATATATAAAAACATACACCTCTTCATTTTCACTGTCATTCTGCACAACAAGTAAAATGAACTTTCTACAACATTTTAATTGCAAACTAAAAATACAAGGGAAAAAAATGCAAATATGCTCTGTTAGTTGTTGCCTCACTGCAAATACATCACGGACAACAAAGAATTTAACATAGAAATTGTGGTGCCAGTTAGTGTGTTTTCTGCTAAACTAAATGGGGACCTCATCTGCCCTGGCAGCATGGGGAGGGTGATGGCTTTGTGTCTTCTTTGCTTAGTTTTCTTTCCCACTAAGCTGTTTCCTGTCCATTAGAAAACTGCTGCTTTTAAAGTGAAGAAAAAACTGAGCTGCTGTGATGGGTCATTACTGAACTTATCAAACTCTGTGTTCTGATAATGTACTTCTAATCTAATAATGTATTCATTCTCAGCCTTTTTTCCCACTTGTACTACTCTGGACCCAGTAGCAGTTTGGTTGCACCCACATTACAAAATTTAACCAAACCCACAGACTGTTGTTAATTACCAATGATGTAGTGTTTGAAGTCCTCCAACCTAAACAACCCAAGTAACTCACTATTGCTACAGTTGTTGTAGACAGGTGGCAGGGGATAGCTGGTAACTTAAGTGGGTATCTTTGCAACAAAATACATAGATGTCACACCAAAGCTGTTATTTCTTCACATCAACTAAAATACCTTCCTATTGCCACCACAAAAGGCCAGCACGGGTTGGGTTGTACTAGTTGTTTTAACTGTTAACTTAACATGGATGAATCCACTGTCTTACTAAAGCAAAAAGTGAGCACTTAGCCCATTAGCTACTTTTGTATTGTTTCAAATCTAAATTATGAGTATGGAGCTTAAATTTATCGCTGTCTAAATATTTATTGAGCTCATTGTATAATACATAATTTCTCTTTTACTCACAAGTTCTTGTCTCAAAATTTCAGACAGAACCTGCGTGGGAGCGATTGTTTCATACTAGGGACAGAAGATCTTGTCATGCAGACATCAGACTGGGAAGGGAGCGCTGCTGCCAGACACCAGTATCTTGGGCTTAAACAGAACGGAGTAATGGATTTGGTGGTGGAGCCATTGAGTGGCACTGTTATATCAATTACTTACTCCATAAAGCCATCTGCACTCATGGTACCCTTATGTAATCCTCTTCTGAATCCCCCATGTCAGTATGAGTTGCTATACCACATTTCTCCTTTAGTTACAGACACTGCATGTTCTGAAACGATCAGGGGATGACATCCCGTGCACACACCTTGTCTGAATTTCATGTATTTATATACCAAAGCACAAAGTAAAAGTAAGAACACAAAAAGAAACATACCAACGACAATAATACGTACAGAGGGACAAATACAGAATTATAGACATTACAACAGATTGGTGGGCCAAAAAAGCCATTGAATAAAAATGCCTGGATGGAAAATCAGAGATGGAAAGGGCACATCTAATTTCAAATGCTCAATCATATTTTAGTCGTGACCATGGGACATACCTGTTTACATATTTATGTTCTTAGCGTTTGTCCGGATGTCTTAGAGATTACCCTTTGTCTGGGGTGATGAATGCATAATTCACTTGCCTCTCTCTATCTCTCTTCCTCTGTTTCTCAGTCTGTTTGCATTTTGGCTTTCTTTGAGCTGACCACCTTCTGGGTCTTTCATGTGCCAGATGTCTGCCAGATGAGCTGTGCTGGTATTCGGACACATTTTCACACAAATTTATCACATAAAAAAAAAGGACAAAACAAGTCACGAACCGATCCACTGTGTCCAAGTGTTATGTGCCTGCAGACAAGTCTTGGCTTAAGAAATTAAAAAGAATCAAGAAGAATTAGGAAAATGTGCACATATAGAACATGCAAGAGGAGATAAAAGTGTTCAAAACACAGTAAACGCACATGATCCATCCATTGTGGAACAGGGAGAAAAGGAGGGAGTGAGGGAGGGAGTGTGTGTATATTTTTGCATCACAGAAGAAATGGGGAATGTTGTTGTCCCACAAATTAAGAAAAAAAAAAAAAAACAAAGCTGAATCACACACACACACACGGCCAATTTATCAACATGTAGGTCAGACAGCCTTCATCGTGCGTTAGCCCAGCCCAGGTGCAGGGTAATTTTACTAATGGAGTGTTGTTGCTTTACATGATCAATTAGATATCTGTAATTACCATCTACCACATATTCTTTTTCTGAATTCATTATAATGATGATTTTAATAGACCAAGAGACTGAAGTGGTGGTTTAAAATGGAACTAAAAAGACATTCATGATATTGAATAAAATGACTGAAAAAAAACTGAAAAGAAAAGGAAAAAAAAACAGTGAATTTTTTTCAGCTTGTTGAACAAGCAAGTAGGAACCATAGCTGAGTAGTTAAGTCTTTAGACACAATGTCATTCTTCTTCAAAAATGTCACTGAGGCAATTTTCAGTGATTTTGGGCGCCTGTACTTCATTGTCAGGCACTGGTCAAGGAAATAAGCTAATTTTTTTTTTTTTTTTTTTTTTTTGCAAGCTGTAATGACTGACAAAGATGTTAACATGCCCCTCCTGTTCTGAGATCACACGACAAGGTTGTGTTCATGTTCTTCTATTAAAGAGGAAAGGTTCCTCCATGCACACCTCAACTCTGAGTTAAAGACGTGTATGTATATGATTATGATATGATTATATGCATACAATTTTGTGACATCACAACAAGCCAATCATGATCCAGTATGCAACCTAAGTGTTTTATTTATTAGAAATGTTCATATATTCCAGATTTTTCAGTGAGGAGCAAACTGGCAGACAGTCTCTCTACAGGAAATGGGAACAAGGTGCTGCATGTTGTAACTGGTGTTTCCTCTGCTCAAGCATTTTTACTGTAGGGTTTGCTCATGACAAAATGGAAAATAGAATATTTCTGTTTGGTTTTATTCTGAAAAAGACTAAATAAAAAGCACAGACATAAACCAGTTTTTAGAGAGAAGCAGAAGAATAAAAGTTAAGTCATCACTTTTAGTTGAACCAGTGTTTTTCCCGTGTCATTGATCCAGCTAAATGAAACTATTGCGGTCCTGACTCCCTACAAGGGTCCATACTGAGGTCAGAAGCTTTAATCTCTGCAAGGTTCCCATATGGATTACCACCAGTCTCTACGGAAACTGCTACAATTACTTTGAGTTTTATTACTAACCTCAGCCACATTGTCCTGGCCTGCATCTGAGCACAGTCTCTCCCCTGGCACACTTAAAATAATTACATCAATTCTAGTAGTGGAAATGTAACCACCCAACCTAGCAGATGTAACCCAGTCCATCCTACTAAAGCAAAATAAGCTGATGAGGGTCCTTTATATTCAAGAGCATCCAACAAAATGAATTCAAACATATAAATAAATAAATAAAACAACAAAACAAAAGTACCAAGTATCACCCAACCTTTGACAATTGTACTGTTTGTGTAAGACGAAGGTGTTCATTCCATTCTGTGAATCAATATACCAACACGTTCCAGAAAAATATTGCTGAATGTGTTTTATCTGAAGCCTTTACTGCATTGTTCTTGTACTGTATACAGTATTTTGGTGTCCTGTAATTATAGTCAGCAACCTTTCTTTTACTAGTTGGAGAAAACAGTCAGGGCTATTTTTAGTCACAGGAGTGGTGTGACTCTATGGAGGGCAGCGTCTGTCTGTCAGTCTGTTGGCCTGTTGGGTGGTCTGACTGCCACTTTGGTCCAGATTGAAATACAGCAGCTATTAGATGACTTGCCATGAAGTTTTGGATTTATTGTAATAGCATTTTGGTGATCCAAATACCTTGCACTCTTGTGCTTAATATAAGTAATGTGAATAGCTATGAGGACCACAACTTAAACTCTGCATCTTGTACCACTGAAAAATACCGAGTGCTTTTGGACATAGTTTGGATGCAACATTTATCAAGTGCATGAAATCACATCATTTTATTAAAAGGAATGATTTTGTGGATGAATCTGAGACCTTTTTCTTGGTCATTGAAAGAGAGGAGTTGTTGTGATGGGTTTTTTCCTTCTTCTGATGGAGTGGGTGGTACTAATAAAGGTGGTGATGGGTCTCATGACTGCACAGTGTGCCTGCCTTGCCTTGCATGTCTTCGAGGTCAGAGGGTTTAGGGATTACAGCCTTGAGGAATTGCGTTCACCCTTCAAAAGGTCTTTGTGTTTATTGAATCAAAGTGCAAGTCTCCAGTTTAGATTATGCATGACCGTTATAGATTTGAACATGGGAAATCAATTTTTGTCAGTGTACTGAACCGGAATCACGCCTGCATCACAAAAGGAAAGTTAAGAAGGAGCCTGTGTGTCCATTCTATTTGCTCGGCTCCTTGCATAAATTGTCCATTATCCTGAGAGCAGCTAAGATCTGTGACATGCTTGCGGAGGTCATTGTTGGCTGCCTCTGGAGTGTTCAGGAGTGATGGAGGCACACACAGGGCACATAAACAGACCTACACGGTTCACAAATAGTTCACGAGGTCTTAAGGTCTGTGACCCCTAATATTCAACAAACACGCCTGGTGTCTGCACATGGTGCTACAGGAAAATGAAATACTATTACATGTGGTACATCAGACAATGTTTCTGGGCCTGTGATGCCTGAAGGTCTGTAAGTGGGAGAATTATTTGGTACGGATAAGATTTTCATTATCCTGCCTCTATTTCTGACTGAACTCAACAAATATCTGTGTGACTGGAGGCTGTTTCTTATTAATTAATCACAAGAAAAGTATATAATGTATCTGTTATTTTGATTTTAAAGTAAACAGTTATTGTAATCAAGAAATCAAGTTTTTTGTGTAATTCTACTATACTGTTAAGATTACTTTGAAATTGTCTAATATTGTTATAGTTGTAAACTGAACCCAAACTGTGAGGATCTGTGTTTCATGATCCAATGTCCCCAACAAACAACTCAGTGTTTACCAGTGCTGGCTGGCATCAGACCACTGCCAAGCAGGCAGCATACTGTGAAAAATTAGTGTGAAAATTTTGCATCATTAACAATAATAAATTCCAGAGTCACTGACACATTAAATAACTGTGATCCAGTAACTCTATATCTATTAAGATAAGCATAGCATTACTTTTTTTTAGCTGCCTTAGGACTGTAGTTGCCAACTCACTAAATTGGAGGTAGGTGTTGAGTTAATAACCCTAACTGCATTTCTTCTAATATCTGAGTTTTAATATCAGATAACAGGAAGATATACATAAAATATGTGATATAATTTCATGTGACTTATGCTCACCAGTGCTGCATGTCGCATGAGTTATAGCTGTACAATTAATTCTTCTAGGACTTCTTACGCTGTGCCAGCACTTCTTCAAAGGATTTGTTTTTTTGAAAGTTTGATTCTCTGACAGTTTGATGAATGCCACCCTACATTTTTCCCGAACTACTTCTCGCATCTGCAGATTAAAATAAGTCAAATCGGCTGGTGATGCTCCATGATGTTAGGTAGCTTTTAATCTAACATACAATCATGCAGATCGCTGTCTGAGGATCATATCAGCATAACTCTCTTGGCACCAGATTGTCTGCACATTCAGACAAAATGACTTTTCCTCCACAATAGTAAGCATTTCATCTGAGAGAATAACTCTCATGCTTGTGATGGTTCCTACAGCGGAACAATTTCTCATAATGCTGTGATTAATCATCCTAATTCACTGGTGGGCTTCGTGTTGTCTGTTTTCTTATTCTGAAGAAACAGAGTATGTGCATTCAGAAAGAATAAAAATTTTGTTAGGGTTAATTTAATGTTAATTGACATGAGTATGTGGGAATGTGTATGTCCGATTCCACTATGGTACAACTCATATTCTACACACATGCCACTTAATGTTTAGTGATTTCATAAGATGTCCATCTCTATGTCTATGTCTATGTAGTAATTCTAATTAGGATGTAAGGAAAGCACTTATAAATCTATTATTGAAACTAGTGATATTGAGTGCACGGGGGTCAGGCCAAAATGATAATTGGATGACAAAATTGATTCCCACTTCTGTTTTATTTGCTTCAGGCCTAGCTTGTCCTATTTCTATTTCTTTTTCTATCCATCCAATTTCCCTCCATCTGTATTAGAAGCTGGCCACCATGAGAGTGTGGAGGAGGTTATTCGGCAACAGTGCACCTACTCAGACATGAGGGAATAAGCGGGGCGGAACTTGGAGCTATTTTGGTTGAGCTACTCAGTATCTAGGTCTAAGTAATTAAGACAGTGTCCTATGCCCATATTCTTCTCAATAAAGGTTTATTTATATTGTTGTTTGATATTCTCTCACTGTCTCCTACCAAATTGAGACATTTACATTTGCATGACACATTTATATATATACAATTTTCACTCATGGAAGGAGCATTTTCATTTTAATTTTTCCTGTCCTCATGTAGTCTTTCTTTCTTTGTTATCACTTTGTTTAAGCTTTTATAACCAGTTTATAAACAATGAATACATTTTTTTTCCATTTCAGTGGATTTCTGCGAGCAGATTTTTTTGGTTTTTAATATGAACTCCAATAACATCCATAACTAGTAACTCAACAGTTAATATAAAACTGAACAAATCCAGTTTTCAGTGGTTTACAAATGAAATTAAAACTCATCAAGGCATCTACCTGTCTATATATCTACTCACTGTAACACTGAAAAAAATATTTGCTCTACAGTATGCCGTCTTTTCTTTTTCAGCTGGTACCCAGTACATGTTGCAAATGCCACATTGACTCTCATGGGCCTCCCCATCTAACCCAAATCCTTCTTTTAACTTGAAAAATGGCTTGCTGTGCTAACCACAAGGGAATGAGAAGAGGAATGCCTCCTCTGCCCACTGCTGCTGTATTAGGTTACTTATTGACTGTAACATCTCTCTTCATCGTTCCTTACTTCATTTTCCTTGTCTCACCCCCTTAGCCCTCACTCCTCACCCCTTCGATTTCAACCACCTTCCAGCCCCCGAGGCCAGAGCACCATACAGGCTGGCCAGTTTCAGCGCCATGCTTTTTGCTTTCCACAGTCAACACAGCGAAGAGGTTTGTTATAGAGGCCCAGTTAAGCCAACGAGCACTGGAGCAAAGCCTAGTGGGGCTGGGCTGAATGGATGAGCTGTCAGGCAGCCAGTTTTGTGATGAGAGACCCAGACTTCATGCAGGCTCAGATGGGGATGATATCGGTTCCTGTCAACCCCGCAACAAAAGAGGCTCCCATGTCAGAAGTACCCCAAGGATGGGTGCGAAAGTAGGAGGGACAAGAGCCTGGGGAAGCACTGAGGGGTTGTTTGGGGAATATGGGCTTCATCTTTGATTTATCAAGTCTATCTGTGGAACACATATTTTAAATACACAGAGGACACACATAAGCATATACTATACACACATTCTTCAAGTTTTAATTATAAGAATATGGAAGACACATCCCTGTATATGTTGCTGAGGCACTTCATTGTGAAATGGAATATTCTAGATCCTCCAGTGTCTATATTCGTTTTAACTCTGTCCATGTTACATCGCTGTCTCTGGGTTGTTTGTTCCAAGACGTACCACTGGGAGCGCAGGAAGTGACAGGAGACTCCTGGGGAAGAAAGAGAAAGTAGGAAGGGAGGGCAGGAGAGGAGAGGAGGATGAAGAGGGAATAAGGAGACAAACAGGGTTCCCAAGAGAGTATGAGCAGATGAGACGAAGATAGCAGGACGTGGAGTGACAACACAGAGAAGAATTAGTAGAAAGAGAAATGGGTAAGGGGATAGAAGTTAAAAATAAGGAGAGAAACTGACAATAAGGACCAAAGATCCTGCCATTTCTGTCCCTCTCTGTGAAGGTGAAGGTTCATCACTGCACATGTGATGAATATAATTTATGGATTCATTATGTTCTGCTGCTTTGAGCTTCATAATGACTGTAAGTCTGCTTCAAATATTTTGCTGATTTAAAGCATAATCCATCATTTAAAATCTATCCTTTCTCAAGAGAAACTATTTTTCTTCATCTTTTCTTTCTTAGATGATAGGATTTATTCAGTTAAAGCTGACAGTAGCTTGGATATGGCTGTAAGAACTGTGGATTTTTAGAAAAATTGAGTGCTGGATCCTTGCAGAAAAATGCAGTATAACTAGTGCGATAAATCAGTACAGCAAGTGAGATTGTTAACTAGCTGCATTAAAGAATGGAATATGGGTGATCAGAAAGCCGTGGAGTTTATAAACAAGAACATGTTGATAAACCCAAGAAAATAACCAGAATTTAAACTTAAAAGAACTTAAAAGTTGTAAAGTGGTTTAACTCTTTCATGCACGATGTCCACTTGAGTGGACGGAAATAAAAATATATTTTTTATCATAATAAATTGATTTTTTTTTTGTCAAAGTTGCACATAGGCCACTAAAGTGGACGTTAAATACACACGTTCTCTGTTTCTGTTCCTCAGATGCACAATGACATTTCAGTAACTCCTTAAATAATTGGTGTAAAAATAATAATAATAATAATTTGTTCTTTTTATGCCTAAAGATAAATAAAAACACTTGGGAAAAAATCCTGACTGAGGCTTTCATAATTTGTGCATGAAAGGGTTAATTACCTATTTTGACTGCAGTTTTTGATATGATTTGCATCCACAGTGAGAGTTTGGTCACTGAAAAAATAAGATAAGTTGCGGCATAGCAAGAAAAGATGTGTACATTCATGTGTACACACACACACACACACACACACACACACACACACACATCTACACACACAAGAAGAAAACGTCTAAAAAGAGTGCGCATAATTCAGCAAGAGGATAGGAAAAAGAAGTACAAAAGCACTAGACATATTGAGAAAGCGACTACATGGTGGTTGAAGACAGGTGGGAGAGAAAAGTAGAACTGGCAGAGTTGAGAAGAGCGAGAGCAGGAAAACATCAGTGAAGAACTCATCACAATGCAGTGCAGCACAGCAGCTCCTGGCCTGCACCACAGGAATCCCATCTTCAGGGCTCAGAGCAGGTAATAGGAATGCTCCAGCCATTAATGCTGGGAGAAGAAGAACAGGAAAAACCCTGTGTTCTCTGTCGAAGCCTTAACCTTTCTATTGCACACCTGATTCACCGTCAATCCACACCAGCACACCTAAAAGAAATGGATTTAAAGCAGTTCACAACTTATATTGTAGCCAACTTACATACATTGCTCTGTGAAAAAGAGCCTGAACAGAAGAAAACAAGCCTGTGAAAATGGGAGGCATTGTTTTTGTTTGAAAATCACATTTTTCTTTCAATTACAAGGCCAGAAGTGGGAGCTCTTTTTACTCACTCAGTTCTGCAAATCCATTTGTTTTTAATGGTAATTGTTTAAGTTGGAATTGCAGTAAAGAAGCATATTTTACTTATGATACATGTCATAATGGAGTTTGAAGAAAGCAACACAGAATGTCATTATACTCTCTTTGCTTTTCAGCAGTCTCTTTCTCAGAGGCATTGCCACCAAACAATATCATGCAGCTACATTTCCAGATCATTTACATTTAGGAAGCCCTGAAAAGAGAATGTCTTTTCAGTACTCTGTAACACAGGAAACTAAGCTATTTTCTTTTTTTAGGAACTCACTTGTGAGTGGACTGCAGCAGGTGTGTGAACATTTTATGATGACAAATATATTTAACAGGTTTGCGAGTTGTCTTAATCTACTGCAAATCTGTAATGCAAGTGATAAGGAGATAAGGGCAGCTCGTAGTCTGTGTGAAAATATTCTCTTACTTTTTCCTCAAAGTAAGGCCTACAAAAAACAAAAAACTAGCTGATGTAAATGATTGAATCTGTCATACAAATACAATGGTCCAACACTGCCCGGATGACATTTCTTTAAATGTTTATTACTAAATTGAGCTTTCATACTCTCATACAAAAAAGCTTATGTTTTCACCCAAAAAGCAACCCAGTTTTTCCTTTGTAGATTCAAGTCAGTCACAGTAAGACTATTTAGTCTTACTGTGACTGACTGACACTGACTGACACTATAAACTATTTATGACAGCCCTGTGGACCCAGTTTAATCCTGCAATGGATATCTTGGGTCTTTAGGGACCCAGCACCATATTAAAACCAGTCTAATTCCCTCATTTTATTCAAACCCTCAAGTAATTATATTCCTCAAACATTTTGTTTTGTCCAGTATCAAAATTGATGTAAATCCTTGTTTTCTGACATTTTCTCCCATGAATCAAGTTCATTTTTTCTTCTACAGTACACAAGTGATAGCAAGTAATGCATTTTCCTGTTTAGCTCCATTTAATGTGACTGACTTTACATATTAATACACATACAAGGATGAAGAGGCGTCCTTAGCACTGTGGTGTCAGAGTGCAGGTCAGGATTTTCTGTGATAAAAGTTTGGATGATAATAACTCAAGAATACAAGCCTAAAGCAGCTGATGATAAGAATTAAATTATTGTGCTAAATGATCAGTGAGATCATTTAGAAGAAGAATTGTAGTAGTCCTGCTAGAATAAAGGAGCATGAATAGCACACAGCCATGCTGCAATCACCACAAGACATTGATTCATTTTTTTTTTAATTATTATTCATTATTTTCAAGTAATCATTGCCAATGCTATGTTTAAAAAAAGCTTACAAGCAGTGTTATTTTAATTTGTAGCCCAGTATATGTTATATATGTACAAGAACTGACTAAAAGTTCCTACATGAGATTCAGTTGCATTTTGACTTGTTAATTCAGAGTAGACCCCCACTATAAGCCCAGGCATCTAAGCCAAACCATTAAAATAAGCAGCTTATGTCAACGTAATAGCTCTATCTACTTTCATGTCCAGCAAATAAGTCAGTTGTTCATTAAGAGGGCAGGGCCTCTTCCTCCATTGCTATTAGTGCTGCTTGTCTCTCTTCTCACTAACACAATCAGCAGCATAATCAGCTCAATCTTTTTCATGGTCTCTTCCTACCAGTAGTGTTGAAGCCAGGCTTGCCAGCATTGCTAGACTGCCCTGGTGATCACATTATATCCAGATCAGTTGGTATTCACCCAGCATCTCTCATTACCTTCCTTATTTTGTAATACCCTAGCATGCATTCAGGTTACACATAGCCAGACTGATTTGGGCGGTTAAGAAATTTCAACTAAAACCCAACAACGATCCCTAGGGGTTAAGACAGCCTAGGATTTTAAAGGGCTCACAGGTTCTTTAAAATCAGAGAAGCAGAGTTAAAAACCAGACAGAAATCTAAAACTTGTATTAAAATCGGATTTATTACAATTCAGTCATAAAAAAGACACAATTGCTGATTTATTGGATTAGCATCCCCTCTAAGTAAGTGATGCTGCACAATGCTAGTCCTGCCAAAAACTTCCTTATTTGCAGAAAAAACTTTTTCCCACTTTTGAAGGACAGCTGATAGATTACCCCGTTGCTCCATGGTAAGATTGAGTCTCTTGGCCAGTCCCAGCATGTTGAAGGCCGGGTCCTTTTCCTTTTCATTATAAGCTTCCACCAATCCAACCTCCCCAACTCCATCAGCACTAAATGTCAGACTAAGATGATGAGCACCATGGACATCTGCTTCCCCCACTTGGATCAACCTGCCCAGCTTCTGGTAGCACCCTATCAGCACTGGGTTAGGTCACTGAGGTTATAGATACAAACACAGACTCTAATGCCAGGGCTCTTGCCATTGCAACAGTGCTGGTTTTCAGAAGGGCCCTGATGAGACTGCTGTAGTTCTGCGCCCATGGTTGAGTCTGGGCAGGCGCCCAGATGACAACCTTGCTTCTGATTGCGACTGTGACTCCTTGCTGTCAGGCTGTCCAGATGTAACGCAGGAACCCATTCTGTGGGTACCATTGTCCTGCAGTATACCCCAAAGGCCTCCCTCCAGGCATGCTGAGATTCTGACAAGAAAAAGACACAGGGCCTTCAGGGTCCTTGAGCATGACATCCCAACATGCCTGCACCACATTCATGCCTAAGATGAAGGGGTTAGAAGAGAATCATCATCCACAATAAAGACGCCTGATCTTGCACCCTAAAAGTGATGCCCCTAAATCTAAAAAATCCATCATAACATAACCTAAACAAGGGATCTTGAGTCTGCTGGCTGCCTTCAGCTTTATAAAGGAGGGAAGCTCCTGGACACTTATTAATGTAGTTTGGTAACCAGTGTCTAATAGGCCAGACCATCCAAAACCCTTCCTATCACAACTTCAACATGTGGGCATTCGCCAGTCAAAGCCTAGGTGACCTCTTGTGATTCATTCTCAGGGCCTATAACCCTACTGCTTGCAGTGGTAACTAGTGAGGGACCTGGCAAGTTTTTACAAACCCTAGCAATGTGGACGGTTTTTTTATATCTACAAATGGGTTTACCTCCAACATCCAAGGCATTAGTGGGAAAGTGGGAGGGCATATATGTGTTCTGGTCGATGTTAAGGTGTGGCTCCACATGGTGGAGTCCTGGGTCTCAGTTCCCTGATTACTTGCTGAGTCCAATCTTTTCACTGGTCCCTCAGCACAGTCCTAGTTTCTTGCTGTAGCTCCTGCTTCAAGTCAACGTCCTGGGAATGAGATCTATAGTTATTAGTGCACCCCCACAGCCTCTAGCCATTGGGCCTCTTGTTGTAGGGCATCGAAAGTCCCATTTGGATGCTGACGGGAATGCCTTCTTGGAGCTTGTAGTAGAGGGCCCTCTTTCGGGCCTAGCAGGAACTGCTTCTTTAGCTGGCCATCCGTTGGGGCCTCCTCTGGATTGTGCTACTGCAACCTGCAGTGCAACTTGAGGATATACCACTGCACAGGTTCACCTTGATTTTGTTGACACCTAAAAAAAACAGTGATGTAATCCATACCATGGAGACCCTCTCTCTATGGATAGCATGTTTTGCAGAGAAGATTTTAGCTGCTATCGCGGTCACCTTTAGCCAACACTTGAACCTGCCTTTTCACCACTCCTGTCAGGTTTTTTCGACCCCATTGATATGCTCACTTTTCGCAGCTTTGTTTGCCCAGCATACTCGAGCAGTCTCTGCAGCTATTCACTCCACTCCCCATACCTGTGTTTTGAGTCTGGTTGCCCGAACTTAGGCACATATTAAAAAAATCCTAAAGTGTTTTAATCTTGCTTATTAACCCTGCCTGCCAACAATGCCAGAAATGAGGCCGGGCCCAGCAGCCAATAGCCAGGCTGCACCTTCAAAACAATAATTAAATTTAGGCAGTCTCAACTTAAAGCCGACAACAGCACTCAGAGATTCTTCAAAATCAGGGAAGCAGAGTCTAAAACCAGACAAAAACTCACATCAAAGTTAGATTTATTATAATTCAGGGATAAAAAGGATGGTACCACCCAAAACAAAACAGGGTTAAGGCCCTTAACCCTTTTTGATTCTTGAAAATTGGTCCAGAGAAAAGGTTAATATTTCCTTCTACCTCTAAAACATTTCTGTGCTCTTGTTTTTCTTAACTTAAACTAAAAGTGTGCAACCCTGATCCTGACACAATCTGTTTGTCTCCTCTCTCTGCTTTACTTCCCCCAATCACAGTACCAATTTTCAACAACCATGTCTCTGCCAATGAAGGACAATCATAGTATGACTAAACAAGATTCCACAGAGACAATAGTTATTTGGCCACAACACCAACTAAAAATCAACAGCAACCACGAGTTTCTTCTCTCAGGCAAATGCTGCAATCTGCTGTACTGTCCATAACAACTTTTGAGTCATGGATAGATATTCATCTGGAGCTTCCCAAAGATTAGGAAGCCAAGTGCTTTGCTATGTCTTATGGTAATGAAGGGTTGTTTTTAATAAGCTGCCTGTTCTCTCTCACAGGAATGAGAGACTAATATCTCAGCCTAAGTAGGAGGGTCACTCAGGTCAAATCCAGATGAAATTGCTGCTCACTTTTAATTCTGAAATCTTCGGTATCTATTGAAACATAAAAGGAAAAAAAATTTTGAATATTAAGATCTATTCCATGGTATTACAGTGCCAAGATAATAGCTGTATAATGAAATACGCTCTCTGTTAAAATTACACTTGCATGTTGTATAAATACCCCTTTTACCACTATGTAGGCCTAAAGAGTTGCAGAAATGTTTGTTTGTATAAAAGTGAATAAACAGCAGACCGTGCAAACATGAAAGTGAAAGAGGGAACACAACAACCAACTGTAGGTCAAATGTTAGTTGAATAATAGCACTGTCAGATTAGATGTAGGATCTATCGCCTCTACCTGAGAAATAAGAACTCATCAAACACTACTTTAATTATCAGATGTGACTATCAAATATAGCTTTGAGATTATTAAAATATATTTTGATGAGAAGTTTTATTTCACACATGGTTAGTTTGAAGTGAACACTGAGTCTTGTGCTTAGCACAGAGGAGAGAAGTCACATCTGCCCCAGAGTTTCCCTTCTCAGCCTTCAGAGGGCCCTCCCCTCCATTTCCAAAATTAAGCAAGTATGCAAGAGGGACACCAGATCGATGAACACTCATCAGCCTCACCATCTGGCCCCAGTTTGTTTTCTTAGCAAATGAAGCTGATTATTGAGCAGGGTGGCTAATGGCACGGAAATCTACTGGGTTGCTCTTGGTTTACTCGGCCATCTGAATTTAGCTGAGAAATTTGTATAATATCAGGTCAGTAGCCTCAAATGCCACACACCCAATACTCTAGTGTACTATCATAACAGCTAATAATGTATGCAGGTGTTTTCACTCAGCTTTGACATCAGTTACTGGGGAGTGGACAGAAGTACAACATCCTTGAAAACATTAGCCTCCAGAGAACAGTGCAGCTGCAGTTTTCTGTTTTCTGATTCAAAATAATCATCTCTCCTCACTGGGAGCAGGACTGTGACTTCCATGCATGCTGCTAAAAACCATTCCTTCCAAAATGGCCATTTATTTACGACTTCAAAATACAGAACAACAAATGTTTATATTGATCTGTTAGTGTGTTATAAAGAAAGAAAACCTAAAGTCACCTGGAATACATTCTTCAATGTATGAGATGGATTGCTCGTAGTGTATGTATCTGCTGTAATTTGTGTTTTTTAAAAAATGGGTATATAACTCGAACCATTTATCAGATTGTTACAATAAGTACGAAAAAATACAAAATAACACAATACAAACTCAAAATATATCGTTCAGTATACACTGAGATGAGCTCCAGCTCCTGTAGCCCTGAGAACCATGAAAGGAAAAGATGTAATGAATCATACTAAATGTTTCATATACAATATAAGTATACCAAACAGTACTTACACTGTAAGAGAAAAAACCCATAATGCACATACTTGCTAATAATAACTCACATGAGTTCAGATTCATTCATTGGTATCATTTCTGCTTCCTATTGGCATTGTTAGAAAACTGGCTTTACATTTTGTACCTTTAATTCAATTATTCCCAAAGATTTAATTGGCAACATGCCCTTGAGTCATAAGTGGGATGTAGAAAAATATATTGGATGGGTTAATTTATTCCACATTTTTAAGTACCTTTTACAACAGACTATTAGAAAATAACATGACTCAGTGTGTCAGTCAATAGCACACAGTGGACACTGTTTACACAATCCACTTATCAAATTGTCTGAAGTCGCTTCAGAACATTTTTGTTGACTTCTTTCAACTTTTCCTTTCATGTTTGAAATGTCCAATTCTTCTGTAACGCTGTTGGAGTTTATTGTGCCATTTCTTCTCCGATGCACTCTGTGCTGCCAACTGCTTATTCTTCTGCCAGCAAGGACCTTCACCTTGAGGCCATAACGCACTCAAATGTTCACCATATTCCCCCCTGAACCCTGAATCCCCCCTCAATGCAGGCACATCCAAAGCAACCAGAGCAGCAGCAACAAGGACATGAGCCCACAAAAGCCTCTAGCTGCATTTGATGAAACCAGGATCAAGTGAACCCTAGTCACTCTTTTGGTGGACAAGGATTTTGCCCTAACATTATCCCAGCACCCCTCCTCTTTCCTTTCTACAACAACAAAGACCTTCAGACAGGGGCACTGCTAGAAATTCCTGGGAGCACAGGGGCATGACAATTCCGGACTCTTCACATTCAGCCCCCTCCTCAGAACTTCCACCTGCAGGACTGCACATTTCTACGTAGCCATCTCTGTATGTATTCAAGAAGATGTTACTGGGTGCAATTAACTATGCCTAGACCAGAATAATGGCTATAACAGTCCAGTCCATGTTGAAATATAACTCCAACTCCATGTCCAATATAACTCCCTGTAACTCCAGTGATTCAGTTTCTGTTGACAACAGATATTAAGCTCCCAGCAGATTACTGCCTGCTAGGTCAGTTTATATATATATATATATATATATATATATATATATATATATATGTTGGCTGGTAATAGGGCCAGCCAATTAAAACAGTGGTTCTATGTGTTGCATTAACTAGGCTGAATGATCTGACTCTCCCATGAAGAAAAGTGTTCTCTTCACCAAGATTCAGAATTTGTAGCTCAGATCAGCAATTTCAGTAGTTCCCATCAGGAGCGGGAAGAATAGGCTGTATTCTGTTTCTTAAGAAAGATGGTCTGAGCACTTATGCAACTGAACATGTCTTTTAGACTCAAACTAAAAGACCCACTGCAACTAGAGCAGTCAGGTGACTGGCTTACCACTGTTGACTTGAAAAACACTCATAGTAATTTGATGTTTCAGTGGCTCCCAGACAGGGGGAATAATGGGCATCTTGCATGACTTCAGAGCCCTGAGAAAGACACAGGCACATCAGAGCTTTGATGTCTGTCTGCTTGTAATATTGTGTGAGGTTAGTGAGGCTCACCTCCTGTGGAATGGTACTAGAGTGAGAGTGTGACAAAGCCTTGTCACTTTAAGCAGTAGAAATGATGGACACTCATATGGCCAGCAGAGAAGGTTTGATGTCGATCCCTATTCACTAAACCAACACATGCAAAATTCAGTGTGCTTCTCTCCAAACTTCATACTCACTAACAAACAATATAATAAAATTGCTAGATAACCATTTTTCAATCATCTTCTCACTATAAGTGATCTGATTTTAAATTCACACAAAGTTTTCTGCCAAAATAACAATAGTTCATTTAATTATTATTTAATTAAGCCTGTTTCCTAGACTTTACATGGGAATGTTGTAGTGCAAATAAATGTATTACAAATACAACGCCACTGTAGATTAAAAATTCATAATAGACAGAGTATAAAACAATTATGTTTTCAATCAGAGGTGTCCTATCAACAGTTTTACAAGTCTCTTTTAGAATAGTATACTGTGGAGAACAATTCTTTTTGGGCTGCAGGGGATTTTTTCGTTGCAAAAAGATGATATCACTTCTGAGCACCAATCAGGATTTTGCATTATTTGAATGAAAATGTGATGACAGTTGGCTGGTCTGGTCACTGAAAATCAAATTGAATCAAACCCCTCCCAAAATAGTGGCAATATCCTAGATCCACTCTTCACTTTCTCAACCCACATCTGTCATTTCCCAACGACAGAACTTTCCCCTCGACTAACGGAAATAAATTCCATCCCCTCAAATGACCTCTCAACAACTCACTCCTTTAAAAGGGGCCAAGTAGCAACCCTTAAGAAAATAATTACTTTCAACGGCAGAAACTGCCCATCCCCCAACAAGTCTATTGACACCACTCCCTGGCCCGTGCCCAAAAGTTGTGTGTGTGTGTGTGTGTGTGAGGCACACTTACAGATGGTCAACAATAGAATAGCAATAGCAGTCCAACCCCTCTCATTCATAGAGATTTCCTTCATCAGCTTCCTCAGTACACCCATGCTGTTTTTATTGCTCTTTAACACAGCTGCCTGTCTATTTAAACCTTCCATACATTTTCACTTTAAAGAATTTAAATGTAACAGCCTTGACCATAGCCAACCACAACAGAGAGAAAGGGGGATGTATTTATAATGAACATTTGATTTTCAAATGCAAACAGACAGCCTTGGTTAAATTACAAATGCTTTGTCTGTTTTCAGTGCCACATCAGTGAATAGAAACTGCTTCAAATTAATATTACATAATGTGATTTTTTTTTTTTTTTTTTCTGAAGCAACATGTTTTGCTCCTTTTTGCTTGATTCCTCAGATGCATACTGAACTGTGTAAAAGTCCTTGGCTTCATTCCAGTTTAAGCCATGTATCTAAGCAGTTAAGTGTTGGTCAATATGTTGCTCAACCCAAAATATTGTTAATTATGAAAGTGATGTAAATTCTTTTGAGCTGATGACGACGCGATGACCAGGAGTTCACATGTCTCAGGCAGAAGTATTTACAGTGCATATTCACAGCGCTTCATTTTTTCCACATTTTATGTTATGTTACAGCCTTATTCCAAAATGGATTAAATTCATTTTTTTACCTCAAAATTATACACACGATACCCCATAATGACAAAGTGAAAAAAGTATATTAAATATATTAAAAATGAAAAACAAAAAACACCACATGTACATAAGTATTCACAGCCTTTGCCATGACACTCAATTAAGTTCAGATGCACCCTGTTTTCACTGATCATCCTTCAGATGTTTCTACAACTTGATTGGAGTCCACCTGTGGTAAATTCAGTTGATTGGATGTGATTTGGAAAGGCACACAACCGTCTATATAAGGTTCCATAGTTGACAGTGCATGTCAGAACACAAACCAAGCCATAAAGTCCAAGGAATTGTCTGTAGACCTCCGAGACAGGATTGTATGGAGGAACAGATCTGGGGAAAGGTACAGAAAAATTTCTGCAGCATTGAAGGTCCCAATGAGCACAGTGGCCTCCATCATCTGTAAATGGAAGAAGTTTGGAACCACCAGGACTCTTCCTAGAGCTGGCCGCCCGGCCAATCTGAGCAATCGGGGCAGAAGGGCTTTAGTCAGGGAGGTGACCAAGAACTCAATGGTCACTCTGACAGTGCTCCAGCGTTGCTCTGTGGAGAGAGGAGAACCTTCCAGAAGGACAACTGTTTCTGCAGCACTCCACCAAGCAGGCCTGTATGGTAGAGTGGTCAGACACCCCTCAGTAAAAGGCACATGACAGCCCACCTGGAGTTTGACCAAAGGCACCTGAAGGACTCTCAGACCATGAGAAGCAAAATTCTCTGGTCTGATGAAACAAAGATTGAACTCTTTGGCCTGAATGCCAAGCGTCATGTCTGGAGGAAACCAGGCACCACTCATCACCTGGCCAGTACCATCCCATGGTGGTGGCAGCATCATGCTGTGGGGATGTTTTTCGGCAGCAGGAATTGGGAGACTAGGTTCGAGTCTCAGGGTCGTACAGAGACATCCTTGATGATAACCTGCTCCAGAGTGCTCTGGACCTCGGACTGGGGCGAAGGTTCATCTTCCAACAGGACAACAACCCTAAGCACACAGCCAAGATAACAAAGGAGTGGCTTCAGGACAACTCTGTGAATGTCCTTGAGTGGCCCAGCCAGAGCCCAGACTTGAACCCAATTGAACTTCTCTGGAGAGATCTGAAAATGGCTGTGCACCGACGCTCCCCATCCAACCTGATGGAGCTTGAGAGGTTCTGCAAAGAAGAAACTGCCCAAAAATAGGTGTGCCAAGCTTGTAGCATCATACTCAAAAAGACTGGAGGCTGTAATTGCTGCCGAAGGTGCTTCAACAAAGTATTGAGCAAAGGCTGTGAATACTTATGTACATGCTATATTTTTTACTTTTAATATATTTGCAAAAATTAAAAAAAAAAAAATAAAAATAAGCAAACTTTTTTCTCTTTGTCATTAAGGGGTATTTTGTGTAGAATTTTGAGGTAAAAAATGAATTTAATCCATTTTGGAATAACGCTGTAACATAACAAAATGTGGAAAAAGTGAAGCGCTGTGAATACTTTCCGCATGCACTGTATTGTAAGCTTACGCACAGCAGAGAAAGTGATGAGCACTACAATGACAGCAAGTGAACCATAGTATTGCCACATCAATTTCTGAAGTTGTCTTGGCTGACAATTAGTATATATATTCAGATCTCACATAGTTGCAACATTTACCACACCATACTCCAAATAAGGCTAGACTATAGTCTAAACATTCATGTGTGAAGATGCTATTGGACACCAAAATCCGCATTGTCACATGTTCTTACCTTATTAACATGTGTCTTGTCTTTTTACCTACTTAGCCCATCATTGACACTAACTAGATTTGAACAATATTTCCTTTCCTTTATACTTTCCTTCTACCCTCTTATGTATAAGGCCTTGGGTACCCCAGCTATAGAGGATAACAGTGGCTTCATCTAGACAGTCACAACAGAAGCTAGTGAAACACTGAAGGTTGTTATGGCCTGAACTCTCAGAGACTGAGTGAGGCCAAGGAAAACAAGAGAAACACTGATAGTGAAGAAAATTTCCTTCACAATTAAAATAAACACAAAACAAAAATAACAGTGACAACAAAAGCAGACCTTTTAAAATATTATTTTGTAGAACTCTAACAGCCTCTGACTTACAAATGTTTTTTTCTACTCTTCTTTTCACTTTGAGTTTTACCTTTTGTTTTGTCTTTATCATCCCCCAAACACCATCCCCACCCCCCTTACAATGTAATTTAAAGTTTTTTTTCATTTCTAGGCGATTATGACAGAAAGAGTTGAAAAAAAACTTGAATTGATACAAAGATCTTTGATTGGTTAAAACAGCGAAACACCACTAAATACCGTGATGTGATTGGTGGAAATGTGAGCATCATTATCCTGCTCCTGTTTGAATGATGCACCTGGCAAAGGCCAGGGTCACTGAGGCCCCTCTCACAGCAGATGATTGCCAAGGAAACCTTCATCCGTTACAATACCGTGAGGCCCTGTTAGTCAAGATCAATAGCTCAGAGACAGGATGTGATGTCGTTTTCTGGTCAGCTGATGCACACTGTGTGAGTGAACAATAGAAACTATACCAAGCGCACGTGCTCCATTGTTGCAGTGAAACTGAGACATAAGGCCTTTTCCCTGGGGGCTTCCTTCCACCTCCCATCTGTCTTTGTTGTCTTTGATTTGTGGACAGCATGTGGCTCCAACGGTGTCTGAAACAATGTAAACAGAACTGACAATGTTATGGTTTAAAAAAACCCAGTCGCCAAAATGTATTTACACATCTAGCTATGTGGCCATTATTACTGACTGGGGTGATTAAATTACAAAATAGGTGCTGCTGAGATACTCTGTGGTATCTCATTACATTTGTCAAGTGAAATTATATGTTTATTTTTAGTGAATTGAGAAAAAGGGAAAAAAAGTATAACAGTTGTGGAGAAAAAGGGAGCTGAGGTGGCTGTGTCTCACATCTGACTAATAGAGGGTATCATTACCACTTTAGGTTCAATTCTTTCTTTTTTTTAAGAATCAAAATTTGAGCTGAGTTTAATAAGATGTATCAAGCTGTGTTAGAATATCATGTACTCTAAATTCATTGGTTCAGTGTCCACTGTATGCATGACTGTTACTTTCCCCTTTCAGAAAGTCCAAATCTGTTGTGTGTTCTGTGCCATTAGTAGAGTTCATTCATTTGAATGAATGTGGATATGTTGCAGATATAAAAAATGGTCTAAAACAGGCAGGTGTTCCCCTGAACCAACCAACTTATATAAAGGGTCACATACTTCTTCTCCTATCAGAAATCTTATTTGTCCATCCAAATTGTTTCAGTCTGATTTCATGAGGGCTGAAGATGTCTGCAGTAGATGTCTGCCATCACCCCATTAGAATGAAGCACAATGACACAAAAACTCCTCCAACCTAAAAAACCATATGGGTCATTTGTTCCAACCCTCTGATATGACCCATGAAGTGTCTCCTGAATTAGTGCCCTTATGGTGGCAGGCGCACCAGACCTTGTGTTCAGGCAATCCTGTTTTCCAAACTCTTGAGATGTCAGGTATGACATGTGCTTTTAGACACACTCACACACCAATCAAGAAAACAGGATCTGATGGGATTTATAAAATAAACAACATTTATCTGAAAAATTAAGTGTATTCTATCACAACAGCAAAGCACTAATAACTTAACAAACCAAATGCCACCAAATGTTGTCACGGATACAATGATAAACACGGGGAGTGTACCAACAGTAGCATACCAGACCTTCATCACCATTGTTACAATAATAAACAGTCATGGTTTAGTTAGTTTTAGACACAAACTACTTGGTTAGGTTAAGGAGAAGAGGTTGGGGTTAAAAGTTGTCGTAGTTACAATAATAATGTGGTTAAGTTTGAAAATAACATAAAGTACCAGTTTCACATTGGAATTGAACAGTCTTCTGTCTGAAATTCCTGTGATTTGGTGACCCATTCATCCACCCACACCTCCTCCTAATGCTGACTTTGTTGTCTGTTTTTACATTTTTACTGCAAAGGTCTTGTCTAGGGCCTGTCCTTCATCTCTGTGAAATGCATCCTATTGTTCGGTTTAACAGACACAGACTTTAAAACACAGAACTATTAAAGTAGTGCTGTAAAATATGGCCTAATTGGAGGCCACAGAGCATGGACAACATCAAGCAGATAACTTGGTCATAACACCCCTGAGAGCCATATATATTACTATGATGTGTGTATTTGTGTCTTTGTGTGTATCAGAAAGCTGCCTTAAAAGGGTTTGTGAGGTTTTTTTGCTGGTTCTCCCTGAAATAAAAGTCATGTTATCCACATGTATGCTGTTTAATGGTATATGTTTTTCTCTCTTACATGGTCATTTATTTTCAGTTTATGGTATCCTTTCATTTATATCAGATCAGGTCTGAACTGACACTAAGTTCCCAGTAATATCAATCACAGGGCTTTGCGATTCTTTTTTTTTTTTTTTCCAGGCTAATATTACCTTTCTCATCCCAAAATGCAGAAGCAATAATGAGCAGAAGCATCAATCCTACTTTCTGACACTTTATGCTTGAAGAAGAATTTTCATGTCGGGCAATAACCGCTAGTGAGCCTCAGCGGCACAAGCTCTGGGCTTGCGCCTACACCAAAGCCTAATGGGATAGATCAGCTCTTGCATAACTGGGGGCAATCACTCACCCCGTCTCCTCTCTGACAGGACTCAGTTATGGCTTCTGGGTAATATCATTTCTGTTATCTTAAGATATCAAATTTCTGTCTTTATTGGCAAAGACCTTAGGAAATGGGGGATAGTTTGCTCTCGTTGGCAAGACAGAGAATGAAAAATGAAAGCATATTTATCCACATCGAAAGCCTCATTTAGGATGGAGATCTCAGGACTTTGGTGACATTTTTAGGGCATTGAAACCTTTCACAAACTTTGATGTCATGGAGCTTTTGTTAGAGTATACCCTACACTCTCTACCTGATGCAGAACTTTGCTTGAGACCTTAAGATCCAGTTGCCTCAGGGGTGTTTCACAATGCGTCATGCTCTCCTGCTTTTCTGTGTACAGTTCCAATACTAATTTGTGATATAGCTTATGAACTCTTTTTCACAGTATAAAATGTATTTATAAAACAAGTTTATAGTTTTGTCACTGTCAGCAGTATATCCCATCATGAATAAAAGAACACTATCTGCAATTTGATTTTCAGCCTTTCTGAATCAGCCATCATGCCTTGCAAGTTTTCGTTCTACCCGGCTCTCTGTGAATGGTGCACATATTTAAAAGAAAAACAAAGGAGATTGCTGGGTTATTTCCTTAGGTACATTTTGTTTTTACTTGTAGATTATGTCTGAATAATAATAATAATAATAATAATAATAATAATTTTGCACACAATACAGTAATATGTACAATAGGGAGAGAGAGCAGTGCAGGTTACAGGCCAGTGTTGCTGGCTACATGGACTATTCAGTCTTTTTCTCCACAAACTGAGGTGACACAGACTGGGAGTATGAATTGTGAATTGGTACTGAGTATGTGGCATTCTAGCACTGTGTGTGTGTGTGTGTGTGTGTGTGTGTGTGTGTGTGTGTGTGTGTGTGTGTGTGTGTGTGTGTGTGTGTGTATGCCACCTTTTGGAAAACATATGCAGTTCTTTATGAACTCAGGATTTAACAAGCTGTGGTGACACTGCCTAGTCTTTCTCTTCTCAGTGAATACATCACCATCTGTCACTATAAAGAAGTTGCTTGAACTCTGCCCAAAGAAGTTTGTGAACTTGACTGTTTTACTTTAATTTGAACCACTAGCTTCTAGCCCTCCCATGCATTGCACATGAGTTGAATAAATTTTTAACCGCCAACCCTTACACTATTTGTGCACTTACTTTTATTGCCACATATTACATGGAAGAGTTAAAAAATAAATAAATAAAATGAAATAAAATAAACTAAGCCTTGAAAAAAAAGTTACCACATGAAAAATATTAACGCCACTAGAACTAACACTGTGATGAA
This sequence comes from Trachinotus anak, assembly GCF_046630095.1. Classification (NCBI taxonomy): domain Eukaryota; kingdom Metazoa; phylum Chordata; class Actinopteri; order Carangiformes; family Carangidae; genus Trachinotus; species Trachinotus anak. The sequence goes on along the minus strand of NW_027273862.1, from coordinate 21,234,155 downwards.
GCCTAACACTGATCAGAGGACATTTGGCAAAAATATTCATTGATGTCAGATCTACCGCTGTGTATAATATCTATCTGTGCTAACTGTGAAAACATTCTCTCCACACTTTCATTGGCAGGAAAGGGTGATGTTTCAGTCAGGCTGGAAAACATAAGAGAGAGGGACTGACAAAGTGTTGATGCGGCAATGGAAATTAACTCACCCATCTCATCAAAATAAAATTGGTGGCAATCACTGTCCAGGAAAATCCTGTTGATTGGTAACACTTCAGGATTATTGACAGAGCCAGAGAAGACATTTAAAAGAGGTGAGCCCACTACCTGAGCCAACCATACACTGAAGTCCTGTCATTAGAAAAAGACTAATGAAAGCAATCTAATGTTGGGATTGTGAAAGTCTGATGAAGGCGTTCCTTTACAAAGTAATCAATATGGTCAAGTTGACGAGGCTGGCTGGTTGCATAAGTGTGTGTATTTGTATTTCTATGTGTATCTCAATCTGGGCCCTGTTTCAGGAAGCAGGTTTAGTGAAAACTCAATTGACTCAGAAACGCTGGATTTTCAGTTTCACAAAGCGTGTTCAGCTTAATGCAGAGTCAGTTACTACTCCTGCAACATACTCCTTGAAGCTATGATTGGCAGGTTTTCTTAACTCTTAACTCTCTTCCTCTTAAGCTGAAGCCTCCTCCTCCTAAATAGTCGGTTGATCCTGAAGCACAAATATTCTAAATGCACAGATACTATAAACACACAAATACTATAAATCTCTGTCAGGAGAGAGTGATCAGACCTCACTTGGTTGTTTTATCATTCCCATCATTTTATCATTATCTGTTTGTGCAGAAAAATGTAAACACCCAATCGGTTATTTAGTTGATCAATATTTTCAGCCCTCATATGCCTTCCTGTGTGTGTGGGTGTGTTTCCTTTAACTGTATTCTTGTATTACCATTGAAGACTTCTGTGGTGACCTGCTTTGTGACAGACAGTACCCCTGCTAGCCCTATTTGCAGACCCTTCACCCCGATTCTGAGTCTAGCCCAAGCAACATTATGTTCACTGCAGGACAGAAGCCAGGGTAGAGATAACCAGTGCGATGTTTAAGGCATTCTGATCCTGATAATGATCCTGACCACCCGCAGATGCACAGTATGTCAAATGGTAAATGGACACCACTTATATTACGCTTTTCTAGTCTTATCAACCACTCAAATTGCCCTACAGTACGTCCACACACACATTCATACATCTGCATCACACACACTCTCACACATACAGAGGGAAGAGCAGTCAGAGACACATGATGCTATCATCATTTCTGATTGACTCACCACCTTCCCAATGTCAAATAAAGAAAAAATGCCTTTCTTTTTATGAAGTGTTCTTTATTTCCTGCAGGTACAAATGCAGTACAATAGTTACGCTAATATTTTTTCAGGTAAGTACCTCACCCACCATTAACTGATGTTCTAGCTGCATTTCTGACTTTATCATCTGCAGCCTTATGTAGTCCATTTTTAAATTGTATTTTTCGATTTTGTTTCTCCGAGTAAGCCTTGTACAGCTATTCGCAGGGAGCAGTAGGAGCACAAAAAATGACACTGAGTTTCACAGTGCTTATTTTCAATGTGAGTCATGGGCCAATAATGAACAACATCTTTCTGAGGTGGTTTGTGCTGCGGACAACTCTGAGTCACCTATTGTGATGTCTGAAGGACAGCTAAGAATCTGAAAAAGTAACATCAGTCACCTACAAAGGTTTGTAATGCTACAAGAAAATCAGTGTGCCAAGATGTGCCTAAGATGGATGGGTGGGTGGTACCGAGCTAACACTGGCAAAAGGATGAGTGTGCATGTGTCATTAATTTGAATTAATTGTCCTGGAGAATGGTTGGGTCAGATGAGTTTCTTCCAGAGATGCCTTCAGCAATAGGTTGTCCACAGTTTTGACCTCTGTGGGTGGTGGTTCTCAGGCCAAAGCCTTTTTGACCATTTGACCATAGTACCCAGTGAGACTTGTATGAAAAAGGCCTCAAAGTGTTGCTTTCAAATAGATTATATTAAATACTGGCATCATGAGATGGCTGAAAACTTCTCTGACTACTTAAATACATCACATGTTGAATGCAGCCACTTAATGCTGTTTAATTAGTTAGGGTAGGCTAAACAACATCAAAATTGTTCATATATTTGATCTTTAGTTGCTGCCAAGTACATCTTGTGCCTGTTTGGTTGCACTTGCATAAGTGGAAAACTCCAGATTTTTTATTTTTATTTTTTTAATTAATACTCTCACATTGATCCAGTCAGCAATTTTCTGCCATGCCAGCTCACGTTCTTTTGCTACTGCTACTGTATTGCTTTTTTTCCTTAAATATATACTCATATTCTGCATATGCATTCATGAATATTCCTAACTCCACTGTGGAGAAGTAGGACGATCAAGCTGTTTTTCCTCCTGTTCCTTGAACAGATGAGGGAGAATGATTAACTGCTGGACTCACTCTCCCCATGAGCCGTTGTTACGTGCCATTGTGTTGTGTGTGTGTGTGTGTATATGCATGCTGGTATGTCCTCTGCCCTCCCCTTTCCTCCTGCAGGTGACTCAGCACGGCTGTCCCTGGTTCGTAATCAGGGGCTGTGGTACAAAGGAGGAGTGAGGAGGCCTGGTCAGTGCCAGAGTGGGCCATTTGGCAGCTAACGAGCTGTGTGTGTGTGTGTGTGTGTGTGTGTGTGTGTGTGTGTGTGTGTGTGTGTGTGTGTGTGTGTGTGTGTGTGTGTGTGTGTGTGTACTTGTACTTGCTACATAGTAAGGACCAAAAAAAGTATTTTACTAACAGAGTGAGGACATTTTGGGAAAGTGAGGACATTTTGGCCGATCCTAACTTTTTGAGAGAGAATTCGGTTTAGGTTAGGGTTAGGGTCAGGGTTGGGGTTAGGCACTCAGTTGTGATGGTTAAGGTTAGGGTAAGGGGCTAGGGAATGCATTATGTCCTCACAAAGATAGAAGTACAAGTATGAGTGTGTGTGTGTGTTCTCTGTGACAACTCCTCCGTGATAGCAGGAGCTAGAGTTAAGCTTGTTCATTGATACTCATACCAGTCACTGGTTGGTGTAAAGTTTTGGATTCCATTCTTTTGTCCCAGTGCTCCACTGTCAGTTTTTCATTGCAGTTTCATGATTATTAATAAATTCCTTATTTTTCCTCCTGAATTTGTTCTCCTGAGTCTTTTTGTTTCGCCCAGGTATTTATTTCATTTATTATTGATTCCCTCATCCCTGGACTAATACAGGGAATGTAACAATTTGGGTGCTCATCCAGGATCCTGAAATACAAAAAGATTGTTAAACCAGAACGTGGTCTACAGTCTCACTGATGCTGATAGTTGGTTTATTGGCATTTTAACTCTATAATTTCAATGGGGGAAGACCCTTGTTTTTACGCTTAAGTGCTTAACCTTACCACTGAGCCTTAAAGTTTTGTCTGTGTAAAATATCACTAAAGCTGGAGCTCCAATATATGCCTCAGGTTGACCTTCAGTAGAGTATCACATGGAGAATTACAGCCATCAACTTAGTTCTTTCCCTCTTGTCACTGAAATAGTGAGAACTAGTGAGTCACCTGTTAAGAGAATCAGTGGTTTCAGCCACCAGATTTCATTGGTTTCACTGTAGGGTCCAATCTGCTTTGGCTTGAAAGCACCATCCTGCTATCCTGACACCTGTGAGGTGTTAGGATACCCACAGGCCCTCAACGATGAGCTGACTCATCCACAATCTGCTGCACAACAACCCAAACCACATCTACCAGTTAGATTTGGCTTTTTCTTGTGAAGAAAAAGAAGATTATTCAGAGACACTGTCATGAACCAAAGTGTTAGTCAAAAAAAAAAAAAAAAAAAGAAAAAACTAAGACAAACAAACAAAAAAAAAACATGGCCTGACAGAGACAAAAATGATCTCTGCTCTAACACTTTTCAGAGCTGTTTTTACAACCTTGTGTTTGAGGCTGCAGTCTTCATCGCAGCAGTTTTCACCCTACGAGGTGTGTTCAGTAAATATCTTCTCAGTTAGGTCAGCTCAACCATATTTTTCAGAATAACTGAAACTCAAATATGTAGGTGTTTTTGAAAAAGTCAGGATGAACAGAATTTTCTGTATGTTCAATATTTTCAATACAGGCTCTGTATTTCCTGTTGTTTTCCTTCTTTAGCCTTTGGATGTAATGTTAAGTCAAGTAGCATGATATTGCTGTATGTATCAACTGAATGAAATAAGGAAATGGACATATTTAATATCAAATAAATATCAAATTGCAGTTCTCATAACTAGATCTATATCATCATCACCATTGTCGGTATGTGGGAAATCTACATATTCTGTGCTACAAGTCTATATTACATCATGCCAGGGCATGAACAGAACACACTCCTCTGAGACTAATTTGCCCACCTACTATGGCTAATTACATGCTGACAAAAACACAGCTGGTAGAAATGTGTAAAGGGACATTAATGCTCTACTGTATGAGTCAGGCAACTGCTGTGAAGATAAAAATGGCATAAAGTGTAAATGAGACTGCGCTTTGAAACTCTGACAAAAGTGTGATTGTTCACATCCTTTGACGCACAACCATGTTTTCACAGTATCATATCAGCATGGCTTCTTGGCTTTTTTCTCTCAAAGTGGAAAACCGTATGTACTGGGATCATGGGCTGAATAACATATGAATATTTTAATACATATTACGCATGTATTCCTGTATGTATATTTCAGTATGTATGAATTTTTGATATCTCAGCATTCTATATAGCTTGAAATGATTAGTACGCATAACCATGAATATCACTACTTGGAGAAATTACTAGTGAAATAATTTTCTATTTTCTTAAGACAGAACAAGTATATAGAATAAATGATCTCGCCGTTTAATAGACCAATCTTGTGGCAATCATGGTATTCAGCAAGGTTGGAGCTCTTTCTGTGGACCTTTGATGTGTCCCTGGTTGTTATTTAGGCCTAAATACCTTGAACTCCTTCAGGGATAAATAAGTTTTTCAGTCCTCCCTTCTCATGCTGCCACAGAGGATAAATTATATACAAATCTAGTTCTACTTCCTCTCATCATAATAATATGCTTTGCATGCCTTTTCCACTTCATCTAGAATCATGGTAATCCCTACGCTTCTGTGTAATTATCTCTCCTCTAGGCTGATCTCAGTGCTCCTCACCTGCTCAGCCTCGTCACATTACCCCCTCACTTTTATCTATGACTCTTAAAGCTGCTGCCAAGGGTCCTCTTAACTCACCCCACAACTTTTCCCTTTGCAACCCCTCCCAACACACACCCTCTCTCTGTATCCATCTCTCCTATAACCCCCGCCCTCCCCACCCCCCCTGTTTCTCACTCTATCCTTCAAGAGGAATGTGATTAGCAGAGGAAAAAAAAAAACAAAAAAACATCACGGCAAATTTGTAGTGCGCGTATATCCCTCATTAATTTCACAACCATCTAATAAGTGGAATGAAAAGAAAATAATGGAAATATAATTTGCTAAATTGACAAGGAGTCATTGGTTACCTGGGGGAACAGAGACTGTTCTTTTCTGTTATGCACATTATCATACCATTCTGGCTTATTCCTGTGGCTGACACTAAGTATTACTCAAAGAGAAGATTTACTCTTGTTTTTTTAAAGCTCTCAAATAAATTCACATGCTTTTATCCAATAGCAAAGAAAGATTTTGTTCCCCCAATGTCCAGTAAAAGTGAAACGATGGACAAATTGAGAATTGCAACATAAAATCGGAGGAATGTTTTTTACTACACCAGGTCGAAGCGATATTGTGGGCACGTGCATCTTTCCATAGCTGGCAAAAACACAAATATTAGATTCGTGAGGGTCAGCAATTATTTTCAAATAATGGGGAATGTAATTAAAAGAAGCATTTCAAGAGTCATAAACATGCCAATGGCAGTAACATCATCTATAATGTGTAAATACATAAATCCCTTAAGTGTTAAGTAGAAATAATTCATTAATTTACCTCTAAGCATTTCAAGAGGGTCCAGTTGCTGAGCGTGGTGACTGATTTAAGCAAGTAACTGTGTTTGTAACTTTTCAATTATCCAGCATTTTGTTCAAGTAGCGTTTATGCCTTCAAACAGTCAAGCTTAATTTAATGGTCTTGAAAGTGTTTTTCATTACTTAGTCGGTGAATACTACGTCATACTGAGAGGTGACTAACAGTGCCTGGGGAATGGAGTCAGCACCGACTGCCTGGACTGGAGGCGGAAAGTCTCCAGACATAGATGGAGTCTGAACTTGGACCCCTCTCAAGCATTTGCCATATTAAGTGTGAAGTATGCACCTATTTTTGACCAAATTTAGGTGAATTGCTCAGTAACTTAAAAATATGGCTTGCTGTTATCTGCTGCTGTAACAGACAGGGACAGATAGGAAAAAAGGCAGACGGCAAATATAAATACTAATCACCAAATGCTACAAGAGGGGTTACGCATAAATTAACCAACAAAGCGAAAAAAAAAACAAAAAACACACACACACACACACACACACACACACACACACACACACACACACACACACACACACACACACACACACACACACACACACACACACACACAAAGCCTAACACTCTCAAAGTGCTCCGCAGTCCCTAACTTGCTAAAAGTAAGATTATGGTTTTAAATGGACAAAGAAAACAGTTTTTACTGGAGTTTTCCATAATGTGTCGATGACTAGAGTCCACGCGATTTCACATGTTATTTTGTTGTTGAATGTTTACAACAAACTTGTGTTTAATACAGAGGTGTAAAAGTTTCCAGCGGACTTATGCACCACTGTTGTGAGGAAGGTCTCTCCTCAGGGACGACACAAAGGGCAGAGGTGGTAATTATTCTACAGATGAGCGATGTCAGCAGAACTCTCTCATTGCTTCTAATTGTCCCTTTGGGGGCGCTCAGGTCCTCATTATGGGAACGCTTTGGGGGCCGCTGTTGATGTTATTTTGCCGAAGCGTTTTAGAAATTTTCAAATGTTTTAATGTCTGCTCCATTTATTGTGGAAACTGATTTTATTCATTCTGTTTGATGATGTGTATATACTGTGTGTTATGTTACATTTAATTGAAAGAACTGTAAAAAAGTAAGATTCCCCATGAAAACAATATCCTATTTGCATAATTAATCCAGTGGAGACTGTGCTGAATTATTCTTGACATTATTTTTTTTTCTTTCTTTTCTTGTTAAAAAAAAGCAGATATTTGACTGTGCTTCTCTGCTATCGTGGCTCAACAAGCAAAGCGAGGGAAGCTCAACACTCTGCCCTGAGACTGAGAGACAAACTGTTTAGATCTCTGCTCTTTAGTCTCTGGAGTCAAACCTTACTATCACAAACAGGATGCTCCAGCTCCCCAAGGCGCCAAACACTGAACTTCACTATGAGACACATGTCCCATATTAACTTTAACTCAAACAATCACTGATACTTCAGCCGGAATTTGGAAAAACAATAAATACCGCTGGTCATTAAGGCAAGTGGTCGACTTGACTGGTTGGACCACAGATAGAAACAGTAGTCTTCACTACCTGGTAAGCTGCTGAAAAGATATTGAATTAGAGAGCACACTGCAGATCGCAGATGGGGTCTGTATTCAGTCTGTGACAATAGTCTTCACTGTCCAGTAGTTCTGCAGCACAGTCCATTGCTCTTGCTTAAAGCCATGACAGTAACATTCATATTATCAACCATTCCAATTTAAAACGGGGACATCTTTTTTTATTTTTTTTTTTTATCAAAATGCCATGTGAGCAGATCTCTAAATTTGAAAAAGAAATATGAACTGCACTGTAAATGACTGATTGTATCAATTCGGATGTCAATTTTTATGTTACAAGTGTTCTATTCATATAAAAGGAAACGGTAATACACAAAAGTGGCTGACAGAAACAGGATTTTGTTATTGCATTCTGTCAACACTCTATCAATCGACTTGTCAAAAATAATTATTCTGCTGCCATCGTTTTCAGATTCTAACAAACTGCTCACATTCTAAATTACTGACAGGATATTTCTCCTGTTTCAGCAACACTGAGTTAGCCTGCATGCTTAGTCATATTTTCCCTTGATGCATATCTACAGTTTCAGAGGCATTCTTCTCAAACCATGCATTTGACAGAATCGTTTATTAAAATGTATGATTGCTTGGTTCGTCCTGCATTTAAATTGATCTCATTGCTCATCCAGATAGTAAACATCATGATAATGTAAAAAGCAAACGTCAACAGCCTCTTGTCTATAAAGCAAAAGACTATTCTGCATTAATTTTAAATAGTGCCAGTTGATGCATACTAAAGGTTACTTTTCCCCTGGTGAGGTCAATAGGTAGACAGCATCCTTTGAGCCAGTGGACGCATAAATAGATCATAGAATCCACATCTGGGTCTGATTAAAAGTGAGTATATACTGTAATTAGATATCTTTCCTGAGAAGGTTGATCAGTCATAATGGAGCTGAACTGATTGTTTAGCTCCATTAAATTACAGCCAATTGATGGCCACAATCTGTCCTTGGATCCAGATGAGATTAAACTGTTTCATGAAAAAGATAAAACATTTTCCAGCAACAGTGAATGAGAAATTGTTTTTAAGATTACCATTTACTGTAGGGTAATCAAAATGAAGCCACAGGAAAATTGCATTGCATGTTTTAAAATCTGTAACAATTAACTATGAATTATAATAATCTTGTTACTGAAGCAAAATGTGATAAAGATGAAAGTGTGCTTTATAGGTAATACAGCCCACATCTGTTTTAATATCGAGATAGAGATGTTTTTTTTCTGTTAAACCAGCTGTTAATTTTAACCCACATATCAAGTGTGTCAAGAGTATTAAGTATTTAAGGCAATTATCTGCCAGTGGGCTATTTTTACCCCAATAGACAGTGGCCCTCTGAATCACTGTAGGATGTACAAAACCCACTTATACATACATCTGTATCAATTTATATTACGTGTAATCAAGCAGCTCATTGAAATAGGCTATAAAACAATCCGTCTCAGAGGGAGCTTTGTGCTTCTGTGCTCTAGGACAGACTCAACAATACAATACAAATGTACACATTCAAATACAAACAAACTGATTGAAAAATGCAAACCTCAGCATATATGAGATATGTGTCATTTCAAGGGCTGCACCCCTTGAATGGATGCACTGGAAGACCAACTGTCACAGTGACACGTCCATACTATCACACTTGAAAACACAGTTCACGTGCCCATTCACCTACACTGGGCATGCGCAGAATTTAACTGCACAACAGCTGCTAGCAAAGACAACAAGGTCAGTAACACTTGTAATTCGTTATTCATGTTGCTTTCACCACTGGTTGTCGGGGCTATTAAGACCCAATAAGGGAGCGACTGTGGTTTTCTGTGCCACCGTAGCTAAAGGTCGCAACTCTTTCTGTCCAGACTACAATGCAGCCCTGGAGTTTTCAAACAGCACTGTTTCCAAAAGTCTCTGTTGATAACACGTGGGCAGTTATGTCAGTGGCATAGACTTGGGTGCAGGAGACCTGACTTCACAACCCATCTCAAAGCTGAAACTACTGTTTACACTTCATTACCTATAACCATGAACTGCCCAATTTTTTTTTTCACCCTAACACTAACACTAACACTAACCTTATGTACCCATGGTTAACTTGCCCAAACCACCATCCTTTCCTAACCTTTCCATTCTGTAATGAAGATGCACAGATGCTGTAGAATAAGAAAACATTTGAAAACATGTCAATGAACATAATCATCCCATATCACATTCTTCTCCATACTGTACCGTCACCATCTCGTTATGCCGCACCTTTCTATTGTAGGAAAAAAATGAACATAGTCATTTTTTGCGCTGTTAGCTTGTATTTCATAATCAGAGATAAAAAGGGAAAAATCAGGTGTAAGCAAGTGTAAACCTGTTATGAGCTTGGCACTGACAGGCTACTATTATACCAGCATCTGCTACAACAGTTATTGACTGTAAATAAAAGCTATAATTAAAGAAAATAGTCAATTGAGCAGCCTATCATCAGAAAAGCACAGTATAAATACCTCATGTGGATCCCTGTTCAAAACATCCAAATTACACATATACAACACCCACAACAATCATGTCCTATCTAATCCCATCTTACTCATCACATAAATATTCACAGGTACATTGCTGTCCTCCGTAACCACAACCACAAGATTAGTGTCACATTTTACCCCGGCCAACTGACTGTTACCCCTACACTTCCTCACTTTCACTTTTGCATGGATGCACTTCACTTCGAAAACCCTCTGCTCACCTTTAAAGCTCTGCCACGGCATTCAGTTGCTCTGTACTCCTCCTTTCTTCAGACACTATAAGAACATTAAAATTATCCCTCAGAGCATACAGGTTTAAGCTGGTCGATATTAACTGTAATACATTTTTTCTTTCTCATCTGTCCTCTGTGGGGATTCTGTGCGGTTAACTGCCCTTTACGGTGGCAGACACCTTTTTGTCTTTAACATTTATCTATCGTGCTTTTAAGAATTTATCAGATGGTTAGATGCTTTTAGTTACTGTTTGGTGGTTAGATGCTTTTAGTTACTGTTTGGTGGTTACCTTGAGTGTTTTGAAAGATAACCATCAAATGAATAAATCCATTACATGTGAGAATGAGATATTATATTAAGAGTGCTGGACATTGTTGCAAGGGCACTAGAAATGGGTTCATAATGAGATCTAGTGTAATCATGTAAAACTAAAAATTTCTGTGTGCTCCTTGAAATGTAATCTGATTTGAAAAATATTTGCAAAGGTTAAAATATTGTCATTGCTTGTTATGTGCTAGTGAGGGTTGCAAAATAGTCTTCTACTATAGGTCAATACTGCACGCAGCTAAAAGGAATTCAGATTTTTAGTCTAAAAGAAATGATGGCAAACTGGAGAGGATCCTTGGGGCTCGTAGCCAAGCGGTGATGTCCCTTTGCAGTCCGATTCTGCTTTTTTTTTACGTAACCTCTTTTCAAAATACTTTCTCCTCTGAAAATCTCTTTCAATCAGAAAACCTCTCTCTATCACTTAACTTACCCTCTGCCTCCATCTCAATCCTCTCTGCAAAAAGGTCTACTTCTATCCACATAGCATCTGGCAAAAAAAAAAAGAAAAAAAAAAAAGGAAAATCACAGTCAGCCACTTTCTTGCTGTCACACCCACTGAAACATCGCTCATCTGTCTGCCCAGAAAATAAGCTGTCAGAATGGAGAAAGCCACTTGTCTAAGGATCATATTTATGTAAGAGTTGTCTGCTTCCAATTTCACGTAGGCGCAACATCTTTCACCTTCACACTCCACTCCAGGAAATTCATGTATTTTCTCCATGTGATTGCAAATTGCTCCTGCACTCCGCCTCCCTCCCTCTTATATCTGCTGCGGCTGATGGATCAGGTCTGCGTTACTGGCAGCTGCATTTTCAGTCTGGATCAATGGCAGTGTATGCATTGCTGATCACAGATGATGAATATTTGATGCCGCAATATTGTTTTGTTTGGAATGCCTAAATCTTGAGTAATCTGCACTCAACATTCACGAGACAGCCATAAGAAGAGGCTTGGATGACAGGTTCTTGCAAGTTATATGACTAGGCTCCTGGCTTGATTAAATAACCTCTGTTTTGACTCTCACGGCCTTTTTGAAGCAAGACTTCAGTCGAGTGTTTTGGGACATCACTGAGATAGGTCTGGTCAGACACTGTTGAACTGCATGGGCTCATAGTAAATTTAGTTACTTGAAGTGCCTCTGCATTGGCATTCTCTACATTCCTACAATTCACTAAAACAGAGAACTCAACAGGAATTACTATGCTGGATTATACGATGTTTGTATCACATCCAGTCCATAGTCATTTTAATTTATCAATTTGAAAGTTCTTCGACACACAGCCTTAGGTATGTTTTACCCGCCATATTGTTGCGTTTAGCTCCATGATGACAGGTGTGTGTTGCAGAGGGCTTGTACAGGATGCATCTTGGTTTGTCACCTTCATGCCCAATTAGTTCCTGTATCACGGGTGGAACATCTGACAAGTGGAGGCTGCTGGAGAGAGCCAGACAGGTGGTGCATCCCTGGCGGGAAGCATTTGCAGAGGGATACAAATGTATGCTGGTTATGCTGGGTTTTAAATGAAAGATAATTAGTCCTTGAGCACTGTTAGCATGGCTTTTTATGTCAGTATTCTAACTATTCACATGTCACAATTCAAATGATGTGTGTTGGGAAACAAGCTTTATTTGTTTTTAATCAATACAGTAATTATTATAATCTCTACCTCTGGGTTACAGATTACTCAGGTGAAAAACTCTGTATGTTTTAAAACCTGACACATGAACACCCTGTTTGTCATCAGGATTGGCTACAAAAGAGCTCTTGCCAGGCTGTTCCATACAAATGAACTGGTCATTCTTTTGTCTTTGTTGAAATGAAGAGTTCAAATTTAACTTGCTGTACCACAAACTATCCCTTTAGCTTGTCATGTGTACAGAAAACTGAAGAAATATATATGTTTCACTTTTTCAGAAGTATCCCACCATTACAGATCACCCTGAGCAGTGAAGAAGTGGCCCCATAAGCTACCAAGTTTAAGCCTGAGGCTCTTGTTCATTCTGCAGTAGTCATTAACACACAATTTTCCTCATGACCCACTTGCACAAAAAGCAACACTAAGGGACAGTAACGAGGATTCATATCACCTTGGAATATTCATAACAAAACGTGCATGTGAACATGTGAACCATGCGTGTGAGTGTGAGTTTTGCTTGCTTGTGAGAGCGAGCAGACTGCTGGGTCACATGACAGTAACTGTTCTGCTACCACACTTTGATGCAGTGTTTAGTCTTATTTGTTTTGTTTTTTTTCTCCCCCTGGCCAACCCCTCCCCCCAAAGCCCACACCCCAGCCCCTCCACCACCAACCCCTACCCCATCTCGCTTACTTGTAAGCTGTCTCTATCAAAGCGGCTCAGCATGACACTGTTCAGTGTGTCCACTAGGACCCTAAAAGCCTTAGCTGGTGTGAATAGTGCAGCGAGAGAAGGCAGTGCTGGTGTCTTACGGCGCTGGTTGAAATGCAATGTCAGGTGGTGCGATGTGAGCCTTGCACCGCAGGAAGTTAAATGACCATAGTAATGAACAGAACAAGCTTTAAAGACAGTGCTGCATATCCCATTGGAACCATATTAAAGTGTCCATGTATATATCATTTGTTTTTGTATTTATGCATGCATTAGTTACTACACCATTAAAAAAAAGTTGTCTTTTCTTTCCTGTTGACTGCATTCATAAGCCATCCAGTATTGTAGTTTGGCTGTCTTCTGATGCTAAATAAAGCTGTGCACTGTATAGTTTTGCCTTTTTGCATAATGTGCAAAAGATTTTTTTTTAAGACACCAAGATACAGTAACAAGGAAAATCATTAGAGATCAACAGAGCCAGAATGTAGCTAAAATGTGATTAGCGGAAAGGAAAATGCTGTTTTATAAGAATATTTAAGTCAGATTCAAGAGCTCTCTGACACTGTTCATTTCCATTTTATGTTTAGCGGAGAAAGATCAGTGCATTTTCAGTACAGCAGTGTGATTCACAGGCAGCAAATAGACATTAAAATTACAGAGTGCATTTTCAGTAACAGCGCAGATAACACGTGTCTGATCACAGAGTCTTGGGGATTATAATGGGACCTGTTTAAATACTGTATAAGTCAAATGATAGTCTTTTTCTGACAAAAGCAAGCCCAGGAACTTTGATCATGTAGTATATTTCAAAGTAATAATTATAAAGTCTTATCATTAATTTACTGAAGAGCAGGGATATGGAATACGCATTATAAGGATTGTGTAAGCTTATTCAAAACCATTTTCTTTTCTTTTTCTTTTGCTGTCTTTCATATCACGTGATGCACAGTTTAATTATGTTTACCTTCTGCGGTGTAGAAGTATCAGTTAAAGATTCCCAAATGGTCACAATTACCCAGCATAGTTTTATACTGCTCTAACAGCCCAAAATATACTTCTACAGCACAGCATCTTACTGACAAAATCCCTCAATACTGTGAAAGGCTGCTCAGTAAATAGTGGTCTTAAGAACTCGGGCTACTGCCTATTTTGTCTAGACTTAACACCACTGTGACATGGACATGAGCACTGTGGGATAGAGACAAGCTGAAGCGGGAAGACAGACGGAGGCCAGGAGACAGAGATTAGAAACAGGGCAGCAAAGACAGATGCAGTTGGGGGGGTTAATCCTGTCTGTGAGTGAGTGATCATGTCCATCCACCCAGCTGTGGCGCCATCAGGGGCCACAGGGCTTGCTGGAAGTCTGATGAGGCGTCACCGCCGTCTGCTGCAGGAGAGATCTCTCACTCGACAGTTCCTGTCAACGAGTGGGACAGCCAACCAGGTGGGAGGGGGAGAGAGAAAAAAGAGACAGGCAGGGGGGATAGAGTTAGAAAGAAGATATATTTCTTAAGTCATACCTTTTGGGATTATTTTAAAAAAAAAATCTTCACCTTTCACTTTGTTTTTACAATGGATTGCATTTCTTTTTTTCTTTTTTTTTCTTTTTTAGCTCTTTCTCTGTGAGGAGCAGCGTGAGGGATGAATTAGCCTTTATAATAAGATAATTAAGGCTGGTGTGATTAATGTCACTGTGAGGTTATCTACATGGTCCCAACATAGTCGTTAATGAGAGACTGTCGCAACAGGATATCACACACATCACCTTTCACCCTCCCAGCAGTGGAGTAGTGGAGTGCCACAGTCATGCTTTTAAAAACTATAATTTTGAAACTACATTCAAAACATTTCACGCATCACTAGGTAAGATATGTATAATGTTAATCATATGTTCATTTTCACTTTATTTTACAGCTTTAACAGAAATGATTCCCTGCAGCTTTGCTTGCACGTGAGACCACCTTTGACTTTTCAATCAAATAAGCTCCCTCACGACAAACTCAGTATATCATTTGACTCTCATATGACAAATCCCTTTTTACACGGGTAAGCAAGAGCCAGTGAAGATAGAGCAACAAGAGGGACATCTCTATCACTTAATCATAAATTAACTGAATAGCATCTACAGACTATCAGGAGCAAAAGAAGCATAAAGTGTACAATAACAACTGTAGCGTTATAATGAAGCAGAATCTATAATTCAAGCCATTATTGTGTGCCCCAAGGAAAAACTTGCAGCTCACTATTGGGTTTTCTCGTGGGAAAATATTATTATTTGGAATTCTGAGTTGTTTGTCCGAACCCACCCCAAACCCCCTTAGGAGAAATGAAAAGCAAAAGCAAAGATCAATCTAAGACAAATGATCCAGCCGTAAAGAGAGGACGAACAGAAGCAGGAGATAAAAAAAAAAAAAAAAGGAAAACATTCTCTGACAGTTAAAACTTGGAGGCTGGGGAATTGGATGGGATGGGATTTATGTCCATACAGTATATAACAGATATCTGTTATAAATCAGCAGTCACACCACCTAACTGAAGCTCCAAGTGATCCAAAATGAAAAAAGGCAGCTCTTAAAGGAAAAGTCAGTTTTTCTGCAACATGGTTCTCATATAACCTATGAATCTGTTATGATAACATTTTACTCAACACACTAATTGCTGATCAGAGAATGCAGCATCCAACAGGCCATGGTATATGAGCGGTGAGGTGATCATATAGATTGTAAAAATATGTCCCATTTTATTTTATAGTTGCAAACCTATTTGGAAGAGAACCTGAGAATGAGCACACATGAAATATCAAAAATAATAACACATTTCATCAAAACAATTTGCCCAAAGCAACATTCAAAATTCTGCAAAACCATGGATTCTGTCCCAAGGTATGTTTTTCATTGTTGCGTTGCCAACAATCTTAATTATTTCTATAGTAATACACATGGCAACCACAATATGGTTAAGGTAAGCAACTAAAACCATTCAGCAAGGGTTATGGTGGTCTTGATTAAATATTAATACAGCATATCAACATTAGAGGTTGATGGATAAATTACACTGTTACTTTTTCACACTGTTCTAGCTTATACTGTCTATACTGTTTGCTTGGGACTTTCTTCTCGCACAATAATGTCTGATCAGTAAGAAACTAAGAAAGGTTACACTTTAACGTCACCACAGTTCCCTCATTCTCTCCCTCCTGTCCAATCATTTATCCATCTCTCCTGAAGCCTCGAGAAAGCTCCATTTCTGTCTGTACCAGAACGTCTTTCTGCAAGGTTTCCCTAACACATCCTGAAAACGTACACATAAATGCCATCAGTGCCCACACGCAGCCAGATTGCCGCTGTCAAGAAAACACACTCAGCCCAGACATTCTCGCTTACTAGATGAGAAGCAGACTTGAAAAGTGAAACGATTCAGAGTTATTGCAACCCATAAGAGACATAACTTCATGAAATCTTAAAAGGAGATGTGTTATAGTCTTGGTGAAGAAAGCATTTCGGTTAACATAGCAGCTCACTGAAAACTGTTGTATATTTTAGTGTGTATACACTATTAGACAGACCGGGGTGTATCAGGATCAAGACTTTTCTTTAGTGAGTTTTAAAGGGAAGCATTTCCCAGTAATGGATATGAATGTCACTTGACAGGGTGGTATTGCACTTTGGGACTGATACTTAATTTTATTTATTTTCAATGTCATAAAACCTTTATGTTGTCTAATAAGCCAAAGCTCATTTCTTCTACAGAGTCCCTGTTGTTAAATGGGTCACATATATATGAAATTATCTATAGTTATAATGGCTTTCTGGGCCCTCCCTCTACAGGTCAATGGTCACACTTCATACTTACACAATAAATTGCTACAATATATTTCCATGCTTATTCAACATAGTATATAAATGCATAAACAGATCATTAGTTTTCCTCTGTTTCATGTTGAGCCACTATGTTCTCCCCTCATGTCATCCTTTCCAGGTCACTGAAAGAGGACCACCCCACATAACCGTCTCTCTCACTCATTAATTAGGTGTGATGGCACCTTCCTCCACAGGATCAATGAGTGTGTCTAATACAGTCATTGACCTAAGACCCTCTCCAACTCACCCCCCTTTGTGCTCCCACCAACCCTCTCCAGCAGGGAGGATGTCAGCCTGTCAGAAACACTGCGCCTACCTTTCCGCTGGGAGATGAGATCATATTGGCATGGACCTATACGTAGCAATAAAAAGGGTGGATCACAGATGGCTGGCCGTCTTGTCTCCAGTGATAGAAATAGACATCTACATCATTACTTTAGCTCTTTGTTATATATCTGCTCTCTTCTTGTGGCCGTAACTTCTTCTCACATTCTCTGCACACTTTCATTCTCCTTGTCTCTTCCTGCACTCGCTCTCTTTCGTTTATCTTGCCTAATCAAGGTGAACCCAACCAACACACCAACCAAGACTGTCTTTAATGATCACTTCTGTTTCTGTCTCTCATCAAGACAGAATCCAATTTAGGACTATATCATCTCTCCACTTTGGCGCCGCTTTTACACATCACTTTACTACCCGTTTTTGTTGACATTCATTTATCCATTCCCGACTTTCCATACACTGAGAACAGTTAAAAATATGTGAAATTTTGCTGTAGTTTTGTCTAGAGTTTTAGGCCTTTTTAACAGACAGTAACTTACAATTGAATACATTCAACGATATAAGCTTGCCTTTATAGTCATTAAACTTTTTTCTTTCTTCTTTCACCTCCTACTAATCTCCTCTTTCTCTTTCCCTCTTTGTATCCCTCACATTCTCTCTCTACTTGCAGAGCTGACATAGCCAAGTGGACATGTTGAGTTATTGTGCTGGAGGCGATGGTACTCTGCTGTGCTTCACAGATGATCATTTCCCAATTCCACAGCCGAGGAGCGCAGGCCTGCAGTAATTGCTGCAATGCATCCAGCAGCCAGTCCTTATCTGATGCTGTGACAAGAATAGGCCCCATTTTATTGGTCTCACACCCTATGTAATTCAGTAGAGCTTGCATCATTTCCTGCAGAAGAGATGACCATGATGGTGTCACCCTAGGGTGCTTGATGCTGATTGGACGCACAATGTGGCCCTGAGCAAATAAATCACTTCTCTTCTGTTCAGAGTAGAAACATAAGCCCTAAGGGTGACCAACCACTCTCATCACTGAGACACACACATATATACACACACACACAGTTGCTTAGCACAAACAATTACGGCTTTGATTCCCTAAGCACTAATCAGAGCCAACACAAGGCACATGCAGCATACTGGTGAGATCATAATTAAAACCTCTCTCTTGGCATATTATGTGGCATATCCCAGAAGGAAGACTCTGTGACTGTAAATATATATCACGCTTAACCACCACAACAGCAAGGAGCTATGGTGCTAATTCATACTAGTATGCAGTGTTTTTGATTATCAGAGTCCACAGACATACCTTAGTACCTTAGTCTGTGTCTGTGTTTCAGTCTTTTTTAAGCCGGTGACATTGTCCTTGACTTACATATACAATGCATACACATATGTGGAGTTTGTCTTTGAATAATGTGTATGTGAGTTCAGACAGAATGATCTCAGAACAAATCAACACCCATTGTTTCACTCCCTCTCTCCAGACTCTCTTCTTTTGAATAGTCACTATACACCTTGTTATGGCATCCACAAGAATCCACATTTGTTTAACTTGGTTTAAATTGACTTTTTGTTTAAATTGAGTTTTCATATCCAAAGAAATCCACACATAATGATATGTGTTTTCTTCAACTGTGTTGTCAGAAAGAAATATTTCTTGTGTCTGCTCTTAGCTGCCTCCAAATGAGAACTTTTGATATTGACATATCAGATGCCTTTTATTTCGAACTCTTCAATTCAGTAGGAGTGATTTAATTTCAATGCCAGTAATTGTGGCCAGAGTATGGGGTACAGCAGTGGTCATTTATTGTAGCTGAAGGGTGATGAAGTTAAGAAGGTGGACAAAGGAATTTTTCAGAGATCAGCTCCGAAATATCAACACACATATCTAGCAGGCACTGCGTCCAAAAACTGCAACTGTGACATTTGCAGAATCTCCCAAAGGACTCACAATGCTGTAATCCACTCTTTCAGAGATTTTGTTCTTATTACATTCAGAAAAGTACAACACTTTGTACCCAACACAGGATTCAAACAGACTCAGGTGTTAATCATTTAAAAACCATTCTTTGTCTCACCTATAGGTATGGCTATAGCCACAAGCCCAGTTGTTTACACCTCCAAGCCCAACTTAAGACAAATGAAAAATGTCCATTGGGAAAATGAAATCAGCATTTTTGGCTTCAACACTTTTGGTTGCAATTTAATGCCTGCAGTGAACAGTGACATTTCTGTTATTTAACCATGACCACAATCTTTCTATCACCTTCTAAACCAGGGCTGTGTTGCAATGTGCACCACTTCATTAGAAAACCCATCAGATAACACAACTGAAAACATTTACTTAACAGTACTATGGGACATTTTAACAAGGCTGCAGTTGCTTTAGAAGTAAATCTCTAACAGCATTTTACAACCTCAGAAGCAAAGTATTCAACCCCCACACAATTATAATATAGATTAAAGTTTTTTGAAAGCAACCAGTTCTCTTATATGGCAGCAAAATGTGGACCACATTAATTAAAAAGTAAAAATGGGACTCTTAACTCTATAGGAAAAATGTATTCAGGATTCACTAAAACCATATTAAAAGTTCACAGAAACAGTTGAAATTATGGATGCAGAGCTGAACTCAGGCAATATCCCATTATAATTCAAATAAGAAAAGAGTAGTTACAAGAATAGAGGAATAAAAGTCAGATTCTCTGCTTTCATACAGGCATAAAAGAAAACATCTCTCACACAATATAAGACAATTCAAAAACATTCATGTTTACCGCCATTTCAAAGCCAGTTCAAGCGACACCACATTCAATCAAAATTAAAATCCTTAACTTAGACGTAGTGATTACACCAGCTACTAAAACTGGCTGCCAGAAAAAGTAATGAATATGATTCTGTTGCCAGTGAAACAGGGAAGAGGAAGACAGGTGTCCATTTTCTTGAAGGATATTGAAAATACTTGTTTTTAAAAATCAGAAATGTTTTATCCTCACTTTACTGTAAAACTCCACAACTGTCCTTTTCTTCCTAAAGAGCTTATCCATACTGTCCTTATTGAAACTGCATTTGATCAAGCAAGCCGGAAAATACATAACCAGACACACACTAGCTGTAACTGTTATTGTTCAAGCAAATGCAAACAGTGTTTGGAAAGACAGTTTAACAGCAGGTCCTGAATTTCTGTGCTAATCGTGCTAATAATGTGCAGTACGTAACTTGATATGTTGTCAAACATCACAGCTATCACGCCCAGTGTTGTTATTGTTAGATATGGTGGTAATTAGAGGTGTGTGATTTAGAACTCACCATTACAACTTGCAACAATCTTCAACAAATGTCCACCAGTACTCTGTAAATCTAATTCACAGCTAAGCTTTCTCAATACACTGTTCAGTGTTAAGAGTTTTTTTTTTTTGATCTGATGTAGTTTTTGTTGACGCAGGTTGAGGGGGTGACACATTAGACAATAGGCTAAGGAGTCTCATTAAGTTTAAACCAAAGGGCTATTTGTTAATGTAGTTGCACCCACAAGTGCAACTTTAAGCTTCCACAGCATAATTCTTTCTAAATTCTAAGGTTTCACTAATGGTTAGCAAATGACTAACCAGTCCAGGGGCCAGATGCATAAAACTCTGTGTAGATTCATGATTAAAACTATGTCTACGCACACAACCAGAAATATGAATATGCATTGTTTTCGTCAGAATTACAAAGCCGTGCGAGCGCATCATTCCATTTTATAAATCTCACTCATTGAGAAATTGGGCGTATGTGCACGAGCCTCATTTCCACTCCCACAATTAGTCATAAATTGATGAAGACACTCCATTAATCCATCAGTTTGCATACAAGAACACTGTCTGTTATCAGGCATGGCACACAACAACAAAAAAGAAATGCATCTTCACTGATTGTTGGTCAAATCACAAATCAGAGGTAATCAGTTTACTGAGGTACAATAACTCCAACTGTAAAGTCCTGTTTTACCCTTAACTTCATTTGTTGGGACCAGAGACGTCTTCATTAGGCTACCACACAGATGTTTGATTAGCAAATATCAAATGGGTAAGGAAACAGTTAACAGAAGCTTCACAATAAAAAATGAAGATATAATATTAAAGAATGCCAAAGGAAACATTGAGCACAAATTGTTATTGCTGTGTAAACAGCAAAACTTATGATAATGAAACCTCTTTGAAGTTGGCTGTTTTGTTTTATGTTAAATTCCTTGTCTCCCCTTTATTTTGCATTTTAACTTCACAGTATCTAACTTGGTTTGTTCTAAAAAACCATGTGTATGCATTGTCAAAGGAATGTGTGAGGTGCACACAGTCTCACTGCATATTCTGTGTTTAAAAGTACCAACTGATGTGTGGGAAATGGTGTAAGCATGGTTCTGTGTACGCATCATTTGTGCATCTGTTGTCCGTGAGGTCCAGGCCCAGCAGTAGACAAGCAAAAGAAAGAAACCACACTTAATTAGTGCAGGACCAAGCCTTAAGGGAAAATCACATGATGAAGAGGGATATGAATGGTACATAATGGGGGAAGCCACAATCCGCTGCTTCCCTATTAGCATCTGCCAGTTTACAGTCCTTGATGAAGAGCATTCTTGTAAATTGCTAATGAACATGATCAGAGAGGACAGCTTTCTGTATGAACTATCAATTCATATGAATATATTTATGTGCACATGTGCAAATGTGCGCACACACACACACACACACACACACAAAGACTATGCATGTGGCAGAGAGAGAGAGAGGAAAGAGCAATAGAAAGCCAACATAGTTGAACAGCTGCCCAAAATGCCTAAAGGATTAGACTGCTCTCTTTTGATCTCTCTCACACAAAATGTACTAATGTTAAAATATCAGTCTGTTGGATTGGTTTAGGTTTTATCTGTGAGTTCTTCTTGTTAGCACTGATTGAAAAAGATTATCCCTGTATCAGAAAGGCTTATCATGGCTTGAAAGTGGCTAAAAACAAAAAAGGCCAAATCAAAACAAATCATATAACAGGATATGAACATGCAATTGCCATTTGTAATGATAATAACTGAAATAGATAGTGAGATTAAATACAGGATTTTTAGTCTACAGTGTTGCACAGTACAGTGTTTTGAAGAGATATTCTGCTGTCATAGCTGAGATACAATTTGAGGACACATTTAAATTACAGGAGCAAATAATGTATAAGCCAAATAGATTAAAAAAATTATATTATAGTTACTTTCCAGACAAGCTTTGCTCTGAAAGCTTGTCCCCTCCAAACCTGCAGAGCAGTGCAGCACTAGAATTTGTGAAATTATTGCTCTGGTTTGATTAGCAAGGACCAACACATACAACAATGCAGACAATACCAAACAGTACGTGGCCGTGTGTCTTGCCATCCAGCCATTTTCTGCTGCTTGTCCAGTAGGTTTCAGTGGCAGCAGGGAAATCATGGTAGCCCAGACATCCATTTCTCAACATGTCCTCTCTTCCTCTTTCTGGGGGGATCCCAAGATATCCACAGACCAGATGGGCTATATAAACCCTCCAGTGTATTCTGGGCCTACCCTGGGGTCTCCTCCCAGTTGGAGATTTGCCCAGAATACTCCCACAGCAAGGCAACCTAATCAGATGACTGAACCACCTTAACTGGCTCATTTCAACTTGAAGGAGCAGCAGTTTTACTTTGAACTCCCATTAGATGTC
The DNA here is from genome assembly GCF_046630095.1 of Trachinotus anak. Classification (NCBI taxonomy): domain Eukaryota; kingdom Metazoa; phylum Chordata; class Actinopteri; order Carangiformes; family Carangidae; genus Trachinotus; species Trachinotus anak. The sequence goes on along the minus strand of NW_027273862.1, from coordinate 21,211,240 downwards.
TCCTCAGCTTCACATACAAGCACATAAGCTTCTTCTTCTTCCTTTTTTTTATGTTAACCTATAACTGTGTAAAATTATAGGCCAAAGCATCTCAATCACCCCCTGGTGGCTGGCTGCGGTAAACCCCGCCCCTCAAAATTCATTCAAATAATTCATTTTAGGTAGTTATGTATGATCAGGCAGTAAATTTTTCTTCCAAGTTTAATTTTAATTTGTTATTTGAGGCTATTAAAAGCTGTTATGACTTCATAATTGATTAAATTTGAGCAAGATTGTGACTATATTGACTGGAAAAATGTGTACAGTATCCACATAATGTTGCTTAAGAATGCAATGTTTTTTGGACTCTCAGGTGACATAGAAGGCAAAAACAAAACCAGAAATAGCCTGTCTCTGAGCATGTGTCCAATAAACTGATTTCTTTATACTGTTGAACAATTGCTGACATGTCCCTTTAATGTCATGTGAAGGTTTATAAAAGTGCCATTGAATTGTAGAAAGATGAATAGGTTTAGAGGTGTTCTGGAAACACAAATACATTTATGTTAGATTCCCCCTGGTTCATGTTTTGACTAGTTCTTAAGCCTCACACAGAAAATCAAGAGGTCATGGTTGTATGCTAATCCTCTCTCTATGTATAGTCTAATTTCAAAGTAAGGCTTGTGACCATTCCTCCAAGGATATTGTTAGCTGTATTATGCTGAAAGAATATGGCATGAGGGTCGTTGCTGTGAGTCATTTCATGTTCCTGTGTTTGGCTTTAAGTCAAGAGTACAAAGAATTATCTCAGAGGTGAGATCAGTTGCAAACAAGGATGCACATTTCCCCTTTTCCTGTTTGTGATATTCATGGCCAGGATATGAAGTTGCTGCTGAGTTTTGGTGAGTTCCTGTGAGTCATGTTACAGTGGCCTCTCTGCAGATAACGCTGTCAGTTTGGTTCCATCAAACCATGATCGTTCGTGCAAGAGCGACTGGCATCTCTTTTTGTGAGGCCTCCACAGATAGACAGACAGTAATTATTTGTGAAATTTTAAAAAGGCGGAAAAGGTGGGAAATGCAGTGAAGGAAAGACAGAGGAAGGAGACTGAGAAGGAAAACGCCTACAAGAACACCCTGAAAAAAAGAGAAGATTGAACATCAGGTCTTACACTGTTCTCAGTCATCAGTGGAGAGAAGAAATCACTCTGACATCACAGAGCTAATGTCCTGCAGTCTCTTCCATCAGTGGCACCCAAGATGTGCCTCTCCTGTCTACTCTATAAACCTTTTATGAAGAGGGAGGGAGAGAATGTGGCAAAGAGAAAATGGAGAGAGGGGAACTGCCAAAAAAAGCCAGATAAATCAAATGTGGAGCAGAACTGAGGGAAAGACAAAAGAGACTTTGAAAATAAAGATAAAGGTGTAAAGATGTAAAGAAGATGAAAAGAGGAAAGAAGTGAGGCAATAAATGAAAATGTGGGAGGTTAACAGGGCTTAAAGCAAGTAAAATCTCTGTGCCTGGAATCTTTCCTAAGGAGGGCTTAAGGGTTGAAACTTGCCAGTGAGCCCAGTCCTTGGACCCACAGTACACCTTAATGCCTGCCCTGAATGACAGGCACACACAGAGGGCCGGTAAAGTGAATGGCAGGACCAATAAAAACTTTATGGATTTTTTTTAAGCAGGATTTGTCCCAGTCATTCCAATGGCCAGTCCAAGTATGACAAGTTTAAATTGTGCAAAATGAACAAAAGGTAATGTCCACTGTTTTATAAAATGCTAAATACATATCCTAGCGAGCTGTAGGCTACACGCAGATGTGTGGACACGATGCACCCAACCTCCCAAACCAAACAGCCAAAATTACTAGTATTAATTGCAGTGTGCTGGATTGAATTAGATTGTTCATGTTACTCTTTATGTAAATCAGACCCACAGAGAAAGGGATGAAAGGGCTGTAGATGACTTTACAGTCCACTTACAAATATGCAGAACAGTTATTTTTTTATCCAGCATAAAAATTAAGCTCTCTACTGTATGTGAATGTGAGTTGTCCTTAAATGTGTCATGAAGTGGCTTACTCACAGTTTTATCCAGTTCACATAAAGTGTGAGCTCACTCGTCAGCCAAGGCAGTCACAAATATTCAGATACTGCCCTATTTCACTGAGCTTGGCCACTGTATATCCCTTATTTTTACCACACTTTCCAGTGTAAATGGAGAGGGACCACAGTTTTGCCATTGTTCATTATGTTTACTTCAATAGGTGTGGTGTAGCAGAGTTGACTACATTGGCGCTACTGCACGGAAAATAACAGCTTTGATAGAGGGAGTTGTGTAAAGATATTAATCTGACTGTGGATGGGTGTTTTTATGGGTCTGGCTTCCGCTGAAAGCTGTGGGAGCAGTTATTTTCAAGGAAAATGTGACAGTTGGGCATTTTCAAAAGGGAATTCATAATAGAAGTGTTTTTATGACAGTTGGTCCCATGCTGGTTTACAAATGACATATGCTCATATTTCCAAGCTCTGGTTCTAAAATGACTATTTCTTGTATAGTCTATGATTAATACTGGAAAAATGTGCATCATAAAATAATTATTTCTTGAACAAAGATGTGAAAGTCAGGTAAAAGCAGCAACAAACAAATACATTGCTTCATTTTCTGTCTTAATTTTTTACTTGCATAACACCAGACAACCAATGTAGAATTATATAATCACAAATGGCTAAAAACTTTAACTAAACTACATTTTAATCTACATCAAATAAAATGTAAGTAGTTAAGAATATGATGTTTATTAGTAATAATGGGATAGAAAGATGCAAATGTGTTCATTTTAAAGGGAATTTCGTGGAGATATATAGAGAAACATTGCATGTGTCCGTAACCTTGTTGCATAGTAGAAGTTTCTTTTTCTTTTGTACAGAAAAGAAGGAAATGGGGATTTTGTATAACATACCCCATTCTAAACCTTTAATTTAAATAGTAATCATGAACTGTGTCGGTGTTTATTTAGAAGGTCATTCAAGCATGTAAGAATATACATATTAACTATTATTATTATTATTTCTAAAATCTGGAAAACATTCATGCTAATTTTTATGAACTGCTTTTGGTAAATTACTCAGATTAGATACACTGTAGCTGAGTTTTGGACAAGTGAGACCACTGTTCCTGTATTACAGTGAAGAAATATCAAGTCCATGCTGCACAGACTATAAATAAGAAGCATATCTCATCTATTTCAATATAGTACAAAGCTCCCAGGCTCATACCTCCCCAATACCTTCCAGAGAGGCAGCAAATAGATAAAAATGACACACCTTTTAAGTTCCCTATGGATAAATGCTTGGTTAAGTGTCCTCTCAACCAGTATATTGTTGGCTGGTAAAGAAGATCTGTTTGATACAAAAAACAATTTATACTCCAAGTTCTGTTTCACAAAAGACAGTTTAGCCCCCTCACCATTGTCAATTTATTTTTGATCATATTACAGCTCCTGCCTGTTTTGAGGACAGAAGAAAAAAAGAGCACGACACACTTTCTTGTGTTGCCCTCTATTGAGCTCCGCCTGCAGCATATCTGTCACATCTGATAATATGATTTAGACGATGCAGTCGCCAAATGTGAATTTGTTCCTTTTCTTGGAATTTTTGGCCACATAACTATTTGTTTTATCCATGGGCTATTTCCCATTCCACTGACTTCATGTTATATTTTTGGACCACGGTATCTCAATATACGACCCATGGTCCTGGCAATATATTCAGTATATAAACAATTTACCTTACAAAGCAAAGGAAATGTAATGTAGGCTTTTTGCATGTGTGTAATTGATGCATGTGTGTAGGTTATTGTGATCATCCCTCTCGATGCAGAACCAGACAATGCAAAAGAAAAAAAAAGTGAAATAAGTTAATGTATTTGCCCCATTCCTTCAGCAGTGGATCCATCTGACAGCACTTTTGATAAAAGCAATTTGTCACTAGGTGAAGTGCAGCAAATGTGATGAAAACAAAAATGTAAAATGGTTTAATATCAGTTACAGTGTTCTGAAGTAGTCAGTAAACCTCTTATAGAGTTTCTATGCTGTCTTGCTCACTGTTGTGCACAAACCTTTGAATGTTATATGAAAACATGAGAGACAAAGAATGTTTGTCATACTTTTAAGTAAGAGTAAGTTTAAACTGTAACTAAATTAGTTAAACTCGATCAATTTGACATGCAGGTCCAAAATAGCCAAATACTGGCCCCTGAATATTCGGAATACAAACAGACATGTCAGTTCCTATGCTGCAGACTTCCCTGAGTCAAAGGAACTATCTAATATCTTTTACTGAGAAGATCAAGTGCTAGTTCATTGTAATGCATTTTCATAAAACCGCCATGTTAAAAAGGATTGATTTTTTGAAAATACAATAACTTTACATTTAACCACTAGAGCAAAATCTAATTTCAAAAGCATATAAATTAAACATTTGATCATATATGTGTATAAACTGAGAAAAGTCTGAATTTCTATGACATAAGACAAACAGCAAAGCAGTCCTCTTGCAATGAATAAATTTCTGTAAGTAAGACTTTATTTTACTGGGATATGTATAGCCCATAATAAAAACATGTGGTCTGAATATGGCTTTCATTTTGCAGTGAACAGGCAGTAGTCATGCACTCCATCTGATTGGCTAAGAACGAGGCCCATGAGTTACTAAATCAAAGTACAGATGTGTATATATAGAATATGAAAAATGTATAGATTTCATGTTCCTCGAAAGTATAGTCCAAAGTTGATCAGAGGGCAGCTGGTTTTACCCCACATTAAGATGGCTCATCTGAGCCTAGTGAAGAAAACAACTCAAAATGAGCAACAGGGGCCTGGAAGCCACACGTACACAGATTACCATATTGGTGCACAGCGGTGTACCAATGAATTTTTCCAGTGACTAAGGTTCAGTTTGACAGCACCGTGGTGTTTGACTGTATACGAACATGAATTGCCACCAGATCACGACTGAAAGCAAGAAAAGGATTGCACTCTGATACAGCAAAATTTTGCAACACACGGCCAGATGCACGCACATACACACAAACACACACACACACACACACACAGATATGCAAACACATATTTAACATCCTTGGTTGATGCGTGCTAAAATATTGATAATGACTAATGGTTCGATTTTACATTTCCTTGTGTGCCTGATAGGTGCAGCAACGTGGATGACACGTACAAGACAGTATATGTGGTGAATCATTAATATTCGCCATGAATACTAGATGATTTCTTCAACCAGTGAAGTGCTACTAATAACCCAGACAGGGACTTTTGGTGCTTTGATCAGTATGTCTTACTTTCCTCAAATGTTTTTAAAAGCACACAGATATGCTGTAGCACACTGTCATTTTCATCACCATGGCAACATATTAGAAATCTTTCAATAATATATTACTGCCATTAAATTCTGTAGTGGGTGGTCAGCTCTGATCCTCATTTTCCTGAAAATGGAAACAATCATACATTTTGCATTTAGAAAGATTATTCTCCTTGGCACCTTTTCCTCAATCACTCTGTCTTTAACTCCTTACCCCAATGTCTCGGATTAACAAAAGACTTAGCAATAGCAGCCAGAAGAGGTTCATTTGAAAAATCAACAAATTAATCAGCTCAGGAGGGATGTACAGGTAGAGGGTGAGGGTGGGAGCTATTGTCTATCGGCAAGGGCTTTGCTGTACATTTGGCTGGACAAGAAAATCCCCATGGCAACACACAGGAGAAGGGCACGATGGAGCAGATGGCTACTCCCTTACTCTATTCACTCGTGCTTGCCAGACAGACGATGCTACAGGTGTGACAAGATGTCCAAGCTGGATCAAGGCCCAGTCCCAGGTGTTACCCTCTCCACTTGCTCCTTGGTTTTTCTCTGCAGTTCTCTCCCATTTCAACTGTTTTCTCCCTCCCCTTCCTTCCCCCTTTTGCTTTCGCTTCCTTCCTTTCAATTCCTTCTCCCCTTGCTTACCACAAGCCAAAGATCAGCTGGCTACATTCACAGGCCAGGTGAGGGGATGTCAACTGCAGCCAAGGAGAAAGCTGACATATCTGTTAGCCTGGGGGGGCTGTCCAGGTGGCTGCTCCAGTAGGTAACAGCCAGATGCTGACAGGAAAGCCTGGCAAATAAAGCAGAGATGATGTGGCTGTGATGCTTTTCCAAGCCAGCATGAAAAGCTACCGGAAAACAAGGGTGTTGTCACAATAAAACACTGGAACCAAAAATTGTTTAATGGATAAATGATTTTCTTTCCACTCTTACAATTTCCTATAGAACCTGCCTGATGCAATGTGACATTGAGGTGGCAAAAACAAGAGTTCATCTCACTACTTACTTTTGTAATAATTATTACCCTAATTCAGGGAGGTAAGTATTCACAGATCATCACCACCTACAGAAGCTCACATTATGTTCCCACATTGAATAGCTGGTAACACAGTTCCTTGTAGCTGAGACTTGCTGTGCCTATGCACAGTGATAATTGGCCTAATAACGGAACCAGGTGAAAACTAAGGTTAATGTGAGCATATGATACAACTGCTTTCAAGTGCACAAACACAAACTCACAGTGTATGCACACAAGGGTGTGACCAGCATTTTTTTCGAGTTTATATCTTGTATATTACAGTTCAGTACAAGGGAGCATTCAGATTTAAGATGAAAGTAAATGTAATTCAACTGCAGTGAGATCTTGAAGCCTTGCAGGCTGCATTGTGTGCAGAACATTGTCCCATAAAATATCTTGGGGCCCATTTTCATGCTGGTGCAAATCAACAGCAGTGACCTTGCACTGGGGAAGTAGCAATTTCATTGACTGAAAGCAGATTCTTCTTGAGCCATGCATCCACGTGGTGATTTTATGATACTGCCTGCACCAACACAAGCAGAGGACACTAGAACATTGCTTTTTAGGGGAGTGAAGGCAGCTGATTTGATGTCAGTGATTGATGTCAGCCCACGCCTACTCATACTTCATTTTATCCAAACAATTCTCACTATACTTGAGGTGCTCACACTTAAATAAGCTTGCACCACGACCCTTTGCCAATGCCAGCATTTACAATTTCACTGGCAAAAATAGAGCCCCTTAGGTGAAGAGGTTTCACAGTTTTTACAGTCATAATAGAGTGAGTGAGTGAGTGAGTGAGTGAGTGAGTGAGTGAGTGAGTGAGTGAGTGAGTGAGCCGAACAGATAAAAAGCAGTCAAGAGAAGCCTACAGGAAGGATTAAAAATGGTTGTAAATCCACTCTTCATTTGGGATGCCCAGGGAAATTGAAAAAACTGATGAACATTATATTTGTTTATGATATGAACACAACTGAGGTAATGGTTGTTGATGCAAAGCGGCTCTCTGTATACTCTTTCATTCAGAGGCAAATATGGAACACACTCTCTTTTCACAGTAAATCTCTCAGCAGTGTATTGTCAGCCTTAATACCACAAATAAATAATTATAAATAATAAATAATAATAAATAGAATTCTTCCAGAGAATACAAGTCACCTTTTTGTTTCCAGCCAGGTAAGTCTGACATATCACCATGGCCTCTCTTAAACACAGCAGGTGCTGAATCCCTGCTAGCCTTGAGAAGAAAATGACTAATATAGGTATATAGAACCCCAGGGCACTGAGTGGCACCTCAAATGGCAACTACCACTAACAAGGCTGAACAACATAACAGTAGTTGGTCCTTAATGGCGCTCAGAGTCTAAGCGGTGATTTTTGTTGAAACGTAAGCAGCTATGGTGTCTGTCAGTATTTTTGCTTTTAACCTCAGCAAAAGAACACATTTCATAAACTGACGCATGCAATAGGAGATCAAGCCTTAATTCTGCATGTTTCTGTGGCTTAAATGGGCCAGATACAAGGCCCTCAACAAACAAAAACCGTTATAAAGCGTATACCATATGTTTCCCTCAGACAGTCTTCAGCCATTGAACCCTTTAAAACAATAATTGGTACAGCTGAAACTGATTTGGGTTCAGATGCCATATTGAGCTGCCTAGAGCCAGTTAGAGGGCTAACAGGTCTGCATCGGCTCTATTCTACCCCGTCTAAATCATGTGCATCACTTTTGAGAAGGTCTTAAAGAGGATGGTATTTTGTTTTCTGTTACTTGATCAGTGAAAGTTCTGTGGTAACTGCCGAATGTCATCTACATAATGTGGAGAGTAGCTTTTGAAAATCCATTGTTTCTTTGTCCGCCAAGACAAACTATTTGCTGACTGGGCATAAAGTTGCTTTTGGTTTAGTTGCCTGTGGGACTCTGTCTCGCCCCAAGTTGGGAAACTCATTCAGCTGTTGAAGTATGTTAGGACTATCATGGTTAGTGGTTACAAAGCCTGCTACCGCTCACCTTGTAAATATTTAAAGGGTCAGTAAATTCAAAAAAGCACCATACACGTTGCAAAGTGGAGTGGTGCAGGGCAACATGCGCAAGAGAATAAGCATCCATTAGGTCCACAGAGACGTACCATTTTCCTTTACACTTTGTCAATACCAACTGCACAGAAAAAGGAACACTGCATCAGCCAAGCAGAAGCAGATGTGTTCTAAACCAAGAAGAAAACACATTTAAAGCTTAACAATATGCTTCAGGAAACAGGTAGAACATGAGTGAAGCTCAAGCCATTATGTGGCTGGTGTAGATGGCTTGTATTGATTAAAATTGAAGTGTATCTTTTCCAAGAGAGGGACAACTGAAGGACAGGGCTGAAATTCATGCTGAGTAGACAGGAAGAGACAGTCTGATGAACATCTTTTATCTATTGTATACAGAAGGGCAAACATTTTGCAAAAAATGTAAAGCCCTATACCATAGCCTATAGGGTATATTTATTTTTATTTCTATTCACCAACAGTTAGTCTTGTCAGCCTAACAGTATTGTAACAGATGGCAGGAACCCAATCTTGACTAAACATACTAACTAACAAAATTAAAATGAGTGAAATAATAATACATTTTCTAAACTATTACACATTTTTATCAGCAAGGGTTGAAACTTGTTTCATAAATCATTTTGGTTTATGAGCAAATAAATGATTAAAAATCTACACAAAGTTTAAGTGGTTTCTTTAACATGGGATGAAATGAACAATGCCTTTGTCCTTATGTCCAATAATTATAAATAATTAAATACTATTTGTTAATTTTGATGTTTTTTTAGATTGTCTTTTTGAAAAAGAAAATGTTGTAGCAAAACCATCGTTGTGCTGTCTCATTGTGGTATTTGCTTTGATGAGGTTCAGGCCTTTCAGGCTGTTTGGGTGCTTGTAAATTAAAGCTACTTTAATTCACAAGGACTTTGTGTACTAAAAATAGTTTTGGAAACCTGTCATCCCACCAGGGTAGATCTTTGAGCATTCAAGGAGTAGGCAAAGCAAAAACAAAAGGGACTCAAGTCTAAACAACGTGGGCTTTCGGTTGTTCTCATATAGGCTACCGTCGCTTGTCTTCATACTAGGTGGAAACAAATATTATGACATCCTGCATGAGGAAGAATCATTACACATACTGGATAACAGATAGAAACAAAGGCAATACAACAATATGCAAATGCTGTGCTGGCCAGGTCCCAATTCTGGAGCCAGACCTAGTAGAGAAGTTCACTGGCAAGTGTTTAGTGGCCAGGCCTTGGCACATGGGACCCAGTTAGGCACCGCCTGAGAAAATTACATGGAGCCACCACCTTCTGGGACCACCACCAGAAATGAGGGTTGGGCATGATGCAAATTTGTGACTTAAAAATTTCTTTTGATTCAAAACAGGTGCCAGATCTATGCAGACTGAAGAAATGTCCGACCCAAACCCAACTGGTAGACACAGATCAAATCGGCACAGATTCACTTCCGATTGCTATTAACAAGTTACCTTTAATTTATAAGTTACCAAAACAAAACTTTCTGATTTACCTAATAAAGTTAGAAGCCCTCTCTCCCTTGCCTGGCCGTGATGCATATAATCCATCTTCTTGAAGAAAGTTGGTAAAATACATACATGATCAAAGCCCGGCCTTCTCAGATCCGATAATGTTAAACAGACCCTGGACCCAGGGCAATAAAACGGGACCTGACCTAGATCCATCTGACCATAGGAAATGTGGATCCGAACCCGTACAGGTCACAGGTCGGATCTCAGGTCCTAGGGTTCAGGTGGACCTGTGAGGACCTCTACTCTCAACTGAACAGCTTGCTGCTGACTGTAAACAGACAGCAGGGATAGTGTACAGATCTGAGGGTCCTGAGGTTACATTACTTAATGAGGGGTACAAGGCTGTTTTACAGAGAACTGCAATATCTTGGGCCCAGAATTCACTGTGACACTGTGTGGTTAAACGGTTGAGGCAAGTGTGGGTAGTCAGGGAGTGAAGTGCTGCAATACTATAACTACATCTGAGACCTTTATCTCATCATCTCCCTTTATACCACCCCTGTTGAGTATCAAATGCACTTCCTAACTACATCTACTTTTGCATGTGTGGAGTCCCTGGTGAAACACCCCACTACAATGTGAAGTCTACTCTACATTTGAATCAATAATAGAATTATGGTTGATTGGCTTAGTTCAGGCATGGTATGCACACTATATTCATTCCGTGTCTTCAGAAATTTCACGGATGATAATAATTAATCAATGGTTTTATAAATGCCATGAAAATGTTTAAATACTGAAATTAAGAAGCATTTTTGCAAGAAACAAAGACATGTAGTCCCAGTTCTCTTAAGTTTTGACCATTTAGTTAATCTACATTGATTAATTTGCATGTTACATTTACATTGAATTTTGACAAGCTCGTAGAGCAAGGGGTGGGCAGAGCGGCACCAAAGGTTAATTTCTCCTCGTGGTTTTTATTTCACAAAACTAATTTGACATTAATGCTGCTTAAATGCTCAAAGGAACTGAACTGAATGTAAAAAAGTACAGTAAAGAAAAAACTGAGAAAAACAAAGCAAGCTTTTAATTAAATTATGTTATTCATACTTCTTTTTGAGAGAAAGTATAAACTGAGCAGCAATTCTTGCATGTCTAATTATCTGTCTGAATATCTGATCATGCCCTTGTGTCAAAATACAGGGGACAAAAAGAAAAATGTAAAAGCTTTTCGTCTGACATTACCTCAATGTAAAATGGCTGCAGCAATGAAAACAGTACTGCAAGCCTTCTGCCCAAAGGGCAGGCCTTCATGGTTTGAGCTCTCATCCCACATACATCTCCTCAAACACACTGGTCCTGATGAAAGCAGACACAGATATTACCTTGGATTCATCATGAACCACTGGAAAAAAAGGAACAACTGCAGCTTGCCGTAATGGGATATTCATAGACCTGACATCAGTGTGTGTGTGTGTGTGTGTGTGTGTGTGTGTGTGTGTGTGTGTGTGTGTGTGTGTGTGTGTGTGTGTGTGTGTGTGTGTGTGTGTGTGTGTGTGTGTGTGTGTGTGTGTGTGTGTGTGCCCTTGGGCAAGCAGTCCTGAGCTGGTCATATGGACACATGTGTAATAACATAGGCAGAAAATTTCTGCAGAAAATAACAAACCAGAATTTTTTTGCAAATGGATAAAATATGTTGCGGTCAATGACTAGACCCAATGAACAAATCCACCAATGTTTTGTCTTGACTGTTTTTTAGAGACTTCACACAGTGCGATTTCAGGATTTATTTCTCACAGCTCTTCACTTCCATTTGGGCAGATTGGATGCAATGGTTCCACTGAGCAAACAGCAGATAGCATTTGACATTTATTCAGGGGCATTGCAGTGTGAAGGTTATCGGTGGAATTTTTTAGGCTTGTGCCATATCTGATGACTTTCTCTCTAGTAAGCCTTACATTTGAGTTCAAAGGCATGTTTCTTCATGTAGTTAGATATCAGCTTCTTTCTGTTTCACTTGACTAGCAAATGGCTGTCAGGCTGCAGACAATATATGTTACAAAGTGTCATTGCAGCAATGATTTACATTTACATGGTTCAGCTTGGTTAGCTGTGGATTAACATTTTATTTCTGTATATCTGTCTGGAGTCATCACAGCTCGCACATAATGTGTCTCCTGACCGTAGCTTTGTTGTCAGTAGTATGTGATATATAAACCAGCAATTATTGATTTCTTTGGCCACTTGCAGGCAATGGAAATCAGTTGCTTCTCACACATCTAGCAGTTACAGAGCTACATTATCATGCATCTGCATCCACCTGATGAATGCAAGTCCATTATTCATGCTCTTTTAGGTCTGTTTTGGTCTCTAGCGACTCTGAGGAAAGAGTCTGGCTCTTTTGACTTTTAGGTGCTAACTTTGTTTATCTAAGGTTTGATGCTGAGCAGGAAGCTAAAAATGATCCACATTGTTTTGCACATTATTTTGTCATTTGATACATTATTCTAGCAAAGAATATCAGTTACAGTCTTATGTACAATTTGAATCTAGTTTCAGTATTTTATGTTTGCTGCAGAAAAATGTGCACAACTATCCATAATCATCCATTGTTTCAAATTATATGTACAAATCTTAGCACTCTTCTTTTTTTTAATCTGCAAATGAAATTACCAACTATTAAGAAAGAAATCCTCCTCATAGCCATCATCACGTGAAACCCTCTTTTTATTGTCTCTACTGCTTTGTCCAAATATTGTAGTTTGGGCAGTACAACAGGATTATCGCTTGTAGCAAAGGATGTCTTCACAGCGAACATCTGTCACTGGTGGCACAATAATTAGGCCTGGGTTATTTTGGGACAGGCTGTGATGAATACATATCCAGCAGTAATAATAGGAGCTTAATTTGTGAAAACAGTAACGGGATGTTTGGATAATTCAAGTGTGTCTTTAAATCAATATCTAGGAGTAATAATTCTCTAGACCTTGTGCTAAGCATGATTAAGTGTAGTGATGGGAGCGTTGGCTCACAAAATAACATGATAGTGAATAACAATCCAACATGATATAATCAGTATATTAATCTGCTTTTATTGGAAAAGTGTCACAGGCAAACTGCCTGCCTGCCTGTGGTTTTGTCAGACATTGGATCATAAACCAAATGTTAAATTGTAAATGATGTGTTAAATAATTTTGAAATATGGAAAAGGGGATGCAGCACACATAATAATATGTCAATTATAAAAGAAAGGCTTGAAGCTGTAGTGAAAACAAAAGCAAGAAAATCAAATCAGCATGCAGTTATCTGCCTCTATGTTTGTGTGCCACTCTTTTCTTTTTTGCTTTGTGCTATCTTGACCATGAAATTTGTACCCCACATTCATATGCACATGAAGTCACATAAATACAAGCATTATAGAGAAACCCCGCTTCAGGTTTTCTTGAAGGTGTTTGATGAGCACAGCTGCACATCGGCCGTGCACAACAGCCTTCATCAGTAATGAATGTAACACAGCAGTAGATCCAAGACTCCTCCTGCCAGGTCTCCTGTCTTTTGTCCCTCTTCTCCACACCAGAGACTCCTACTTTCTCAGCTCAAACTGAAAAAAAAAATAATGAGGCTGATCTTCCTTTTTTCCCCTTGGTCCTCTGCTTGGTTATCTTTATGTTCAGTTATCTTTGTGTTCATGCTTGGTGACCTCCAGCCACAATCAGTCCCTGACTCAATGCCATTGCTGCTGAGAATTTTCTAAACCTTTTCAGATTTAGAGATGAAAATTATATTGACAGAATAGCACAATATGAATGCTGTAAACTCATATTACCATATTATTATTACTGAATATTCTATAGAATTCATCTCTACAGTGTCTTTGCTCTTTATAGGTGTAGCCTGAAATACCATGTAAAACAGCCCCAAAGTCTGACGACGCATGAGCCCTCTTAACCCATTCAGACCTAAGGCGCCCTCTAAGACAATGTTCCAAAGTCTGAGCACTGTTTGAAAACAACCTCCTAGAACCTGAGGGTTTTCTGAAAAATGTGATGTTCACTAAAACCTTTATTTCTCAGCACCTGAAGCAGATAGAAACATGATATCAAACCTTTTGAGAGCTTACACCGTTGACTTTTATTGTAAACCATTGGCTTTGCCTTGCAAATTATATATGGCTGGAAAAACAAACACATTTGTCAACATTCTCAGTTCAGTTCAATTTTCATGAGGTTTATTGTTTTATTAAAAATGTGTTGACAAACATTAGTGTAAAGATAATTTACAATAAAAGCCAAATATTGAAGATCTCCGCATTGCATCAGGTGAATCTTTACCTCTAGCCAGCAGTGATACTGGCTCATTAATCCTCCTCATCTTCCAACATGTCTCACCTTGTGACATAAACTAGCTGGTTAGCAGCTTAGACAGTTGACAGCGATGTCTGAATCTTCTAAGTCACTGTTTTTGTTGTTTTCATCACTGTAATCTGCTTCAATATCCCTTGTCTCTCTCAGGTCGATAGCTCAGTCCAAACCGTGACTTTAAAAACTTTTTTGCATACTAAAACTGCAGAAAAAAAAAAAAAACATTTCTCATAATGGATTTTGCCTATTTTGCCCTCCTGACACAAATTTCAGCTAATCACAATGCATTTCATTAGTCATGTCTTAAAAACAAAATAATCACATACTAGGCATGTACATCTCATCCAATATTAAAGGGAGAAGCATGCAGACATCAGATCTGGTCTTAAAGGGAGAATACGTACATTGCATGTGGTTTTTAATTGGTCAAGTGGTCTAACATTCACAGTCGGCTCCTTTGATAAGTCAGAGGCAAATCTGGTTAAAGTTTAAAAATTTTGAACTCTGAGCTCTCATTGGTAAAATCTGTAATGAAAACAACTACCACTAGGAAGCTCAGTGGAAGGAATCATGTCTATACCACAATATAGCTCTGTTCCAATTCAGGGGCAGCATCCTTCAGAGGATGCAGTCCACGAAGGTGTGGCCATCGCAGTGAATCTTGAGGCCAGAAAGGATCCACCAATTGGAGCCTTCATTGCCCAGAAAAGAAGGCCACATTTGAAGGAGCATGCGAAGTGGGACGGCCTAGTTGCACTGCTGTGACGTACTCTGTCTTCAAATGCAGCTTCTGAAAGATGCAGCCCCTAAATTGGGACACAGCTTATGTCTCAATAGACACTGTGTTTCAATTAGACAAAGAAGTTGTAAAAATACATCAGTGAAGCTCATATAGAAGGTAACACTGTCAGTCTGACGAGCATTAGTTAAACTTGATCTCTAATCAGCACCACAGAGTGGTGCCACACTATTAGCAATACACTATTGATAGAAGAGCTAAAAATCCACATAGTGCAATGCCATGCTCATTAACCCATGATACATAAAACCACCACTCCCAACATGAGCATGGTAATTAACCCAGCCATTATTTTAACTCATTAGTAGTGGTTATACCAAAACGACTATCACGTCAAACAAAGCACACACATAGAGTAGAAATGTAGTTTAAGATGAAATCAAGGACTGATTCACCATTTGTATGTTTTTGCATAAAAGCAGAAGGAATTAAAATCTTTAAAATCCAGCCTGTCACCTGTCGACTCTGAATGTTTGCAAAACACCAGAGACATCTATTATTTCTTAGGAACACATTGTTCTAATGTTTTCTGTGCCTTAGAACAATGAACTGCTGTAGAGAAACAGTGTGGTCTGTAACAGGGCTTAGCTCTATGTTAGCAGCAGCACAAAAAGACTCCTCTCACAGACAAGCATCACTGCAGCAGTTTTGAAAAGATGAAAATATGTTTCCCTAATAATATGTCTATTATTTACAAAGACAGAACCATCCAATCACATTGTACGAAAATAATTATTTGTGATGTTCCTTTCAAAACTGATGCAAGTATGACAAAAATGTATTTTTCTAATCTCATATTACAGGACAGGTATGATAGTTGCCTCAGGGAAGAGGTCAGTTTTCATTGGATAGAGTGATGTTTGGATTTGACTTGAAGCCATGTTTCTTCTAGGTTTAAGTCAAAGGACAGCACATGTATGACTGTTGGATACATGAAATCTCTCATTTGAACCAGTATTTTTGGGTTAGAGATAGTCAGTCTGATGAAACTCTGATGAAATGTATATTTTCCAAGAAAGAAAGTTGACAGGGTTTTTTGTTTTGTTTTTTTTTCTGACTAATGCTGCAAAAGTTGCATTGAAGAGGAAAACGCATGTTTATGAAAAGTCATTACTGATGCATACATGTCACTGCAAAAAGTGAGACAATTTTTAAGTGAGGTACTGTACTGTATCCCTGAAAACTATATATTGTGCTGTCAAGTCTCCTTAAGCCAAGATATGGGAATAACAAGGGATGTGTTGAGAGCTGAAGGAAGGAGGGTGGCAGGAATTACACAAATACATTTTTGTAAGAAACCAGTTTATGTTCTCTATTAACATAATTAAGATATGTTGTTAATTTACATATCTGGCAAGTTGCAAATATATTGAAACTGAACTTATCAGTGAAATATTCACAGGCATTTGTTTTCTGCCAAAATATCTGAACAGCCAGTGACTATGGCATTATTACATTTTTTTATGGTAATGTTATGACACTCACAGTCTTTTGTTAAGGGTTGGGCAAGATTATTGTTTGTTGATACAGAAGAAAATTAAGAGTGATTTTAAACACTATTAATATGTAACCAAAACCATGATTTTATTCCCTTACCCATAGTGCTTTTTGTGCTTAAAACTTACTACAGACAGGACTCCAGATAGGGACCCCTTGTGCACTGTGCACAAGACAGTCATGCTTGTAAGCCCATCACCCACCCTAACCCTTTCCTCCTGAGTCCACTGCCATTATCAAATGTGGCACTTATACACATATGAAAAGAGAAAAAATAGAAGATGCGTTTAGAGAGAGAAGAAGTGAGAAAAGAGGGGAAAGGCCAGAATGTAGACTGCAGTCAAAGGTGCAGCCAAGATATTTTTTTTCTCCTTTCCTCATTAACATTTTGCAGCAAAGAGCAGTGTATATGAGTAAGTGTTTAATTTCTTTATATAAATGTCTTTAGATAAAGTACTTAAATTCTTCAGATAACATCAAAAGTGTTTAACGTCTTCTGTTTTTATTTTAAGAAAATAACATTTAACCTAGGTTATTGTATTTATTGTAAAGTTCTGAGTATTTGAAAAAAAAAATAATGTTCACTCCTAAAGTACAGTTATCCAGAAATGGGTATAACACAGTACACCCAAATGTAACCCATTTTGAAGGCAGCCAGTGTATAATTATGTACTCCAATATGCATCTGTATACTCTATATCTTGGAATATAACAGCTTATTGACAAATCTTCCAAGTAGGAATAAAATCATCCCTGTAGGAAATAAGGAGGATTTTATGGCCTATATCTTTATCTTTTATTTATGAATCTGTCTTGTAGTTTCATCACACAGAAGGCTGTAGTATTGTAATAGTAAGCAGGCTTGACATGTTTGAATATCCCTAACCAAACATGTTGGGCAGTGTTAAAAAAAAACACACACACACACACACACACACACACACACACACACACACACACACACACACACACACAGTATATACAGTATTTTACAGTAATTTTACTTATAATTAAAATGAATAATTAATTAGATTGTGTATGTGAACACACAGTTCCAAATGAACCATGAGGGTCAAACATATTCTATTGATGAAACTGTTAGTATAAGTTAAGTACATGTTTTAGTGATATTTTCAGCTCAAGTTTGGATAAATAGAAGCCAGTTATCACAGTAACAAGTGTTGCAGCTACAGGTGGCCAAAAAATGAACACAAGGCAACACAATTTTATTACTTAACTTGTTCTTCATATAAAACATTAACATGGATTTATACCATACAATTAACCTAACTCTTTAACAAGCATTTATGTATTTAATTTCATTTGCCTATTGACATTCACTTCTTTTGGTTTTAAAGCTGTAGTACAGACTGATTATGGCATGGAATATGCATTCATCTTCAGAGAAGAAAAGGAAAAGTGGCAAAGACAGACATTGAGATGAGTCAAAAATTCCTATCATCAGTTGCCATGGTGAGAGGAGAACACAGCTTTCTGTGCCTCAAAAGCAGCCCATTAGTATGGCAGAGGAGAGTGCCCCATTGCTTTTGCCCACACTCCATCTTCAACCCTTTACACTGACATGACATTCCATTGTGTCTTGCATTGTCTGTTTGCCTGTAGGTCACATTAAGGTGCAGAGCTACACAGATTCTGAACAAGAATTTGTGCAGGACTGAACTAAGAGTGCATATTTATAACGGACCCTGTAGCACCATGATGAAAGCACACTTTTAAATTAAAAACACCATACCATCTAAATTCTGCTGGGGCGATGTGCTAGGATGTAATGTTATGCATTAAGGAGAATTTTACCTTGGCTATGTGTAAAAGTGTATGTATGGAGGTGTACACTTTTGCTAATATCAGTGTGGCAAATACAAATAACAGCCCTTTATATCTTAACTTTATAGCTTAGAAAGGAATAATCTGTTCAAAAAGGTCAGGCTGTATGTATAATAAAGACAACCTCAAAGTGTTACATGTGTGACACCTGAAAAGCAAAAGCTTCTAGTCAAAGGTCTGCAGAAAACCTGAGCGGTGATAATGATAATGGGTACATTTCTTGGCAATTAACTTGTTCCATTACATTATAAAGTGTCTCTTTTCACATACACTAAATAACATTGTGCAATAGGGAGTTCTAAGAAAACCAATCTTTTTTTGGCTACTGCACAGCCTATGGAATGCTGGGTTTCTGCACTCTGCTGGAAGAAATGCATAATGTTGATCCTGAAAAGCCAGTTACTGTGAAATGTTAAGAATCTGAAAGGCCATTATCAATGAAGCTCCCTCAAAGAGGGGGTATCCATGTTCTTCAGTGTTTGGATATATGTTATGTCAGTTGTGAACTTTATACAACAATTAGGAAATTAAGTTTGACAGACAAGGGGTCATAGTTATTTTTCTTGAGACTCTACTCAGAACAACAGCATTTGTCACTTGTTCAAACATTTAACAACCCATGTTAACCTTTTGGCAAACTCTCTTGGCTATGCAATAAATTACTGTTTCGCCTGAGAAGCAAAGGTTTAAACTAACATGACGTAACGTTACCAAGAGGAGGATGTGGTCAATGGATGGGTGTGCAATGTGTCTGGCACTGACAACAGTAATCATTGGTTTTTGTTAACTAAGACCACAACCTTTTGCTCAATTCAACCAAGGAGACTATTCCTTTAATTAACCATGACCACATTTCTCCCTGACCCTTTTCCTAGATTGTACGAAGTCTTTTGTGATTGTGGCTTGCAACAGCACACATTTGCATTATATCAGTCAGTGACTAACGCTTTTTGTACTAGTGGACACACACGTTCATGCTTACTTGTAGAGCATTAAATACAGAATAAAAATACCACTCTTCAAAATTTAAGTGGTCAAATCTGAATATTTTTGAATATTTTGTAAAAGTTGTTTAGTATATGCAGGAAAAAAGTCTCAGCTTGACATTATAGATCACCTAGTTCCTCTCAATTTCTTCATCATCTCCTGTTGCCTTTAAAATGGACAATTGAGTCTGTTCTGTGGCTTGTGTCAAGTACCATTCAGCATTTCTAAAAGAGGCTGCACTTTCCTTGTGTCTTGTGTTATCATGATGGTGCACTTGTGGATTCTCATCTTCAACCGGCAAAACATGCTGTTACCTATTCTTTTGTCATTTCCACAAATGGATCTTTTCTTAACTATCTTCTCACTCTGCCAATTCTAATGATTCTGCCAAGTCTACCTCATTTGCTATTTCTTATTACGCAACAAGATATCCAGGAAGTTATTGTCTTTCCTCTCATCTTTAAAACCTATGTACCTCTTGTGCTTCCTTGTCTCTTATCTTTGACTACTTTTCTGTTTCACTGACACTCTTTAGCTTTTAACTCTTCTTTCTCAAGTTTATTCTGCTCCCACCTCATTTTGAATATCCTTTGAGCTGAATAGTTTTGCTGTTGCTCTCACACAATGTTCTCTGTGTGCAGTTTGCCCTAGCTTTGCCCCTACCGTGTCCTTGTGCGTATATGACTCACTTGACCATCCTTTGCCAGTTGTTCTTACTGACACCTAAACTCATATTACTCCCCAACCAATTCTTTCCACAGCAACGGTTTGTTTTCAAAGTGCTCTACAAAATGCAGCCTGCATTATTATTTTTAACCTATAACTCAGATTTTCTGTTTTAAAAGCTGCAGCAAGAGATTTTTTTATTGCTACAGGGTAAGAGAGACCTCACTGGCTCTAACTTTACTTTGTTTGTTATGTTTCTGACTTAAATATTAGAGTACAAAATACAACAGTACAAAAAAATACGGCATTAACTGATCCCATACAAAACATTAAGTCCAAACACTATTCCAAATTCAATATGATTCTGTGGGCAAATAGGATCAGAGGAGAACTGTGTTCAGGCAGCTTTTGCCTCACTATCACTGGCTCATTCATCAGCTGTTTTGCAACCAGCTGACTTGTCTTGTCCAGTTATATTCATCCATTTCATACCTATACAAGCATCATAATCTGACACTAGTCACTCATTACTCCGCCTTCATGCAAACAGCCTTTGCCACAGCCACCTGGGGTAGGGTAAGGTGCTTTGTTTTTAATGGCAAAACAATGTAATCAAATCAGAATATTCTAGAAGTGTGAAGACCATAAAAATACTGAGGGAACATGCACATGTATCTTAGTGAGGCACTAATTTGCAGGCAGAAAAGCAGTTTGATATATGATTTGATCTGTTTGGCCTTTGGAGGTGCTGTATGTAAGTATTTGCCAACATTAGTATGAACAGCTTTTTACTTACCAGCCTAGATGAAATGTTACAAGTTCAACATCAAACTTCATTCCTTTACTCACCAAGACGTGTCTCCAGCGGTGGAAAGCAACACTAATGTTAACTTGTTTTGCCTCTTTTTCTATCACTTGCCACCGAACATACAAAGAAAAGAAGTGAAAGACAAAGTCATATTTCTAGACAGGACCAGGGCTGGTGCCAGGATTAACTGGTTAGCATGCTAACCTCAGTAGCTATCTCTGCAACACAATTCATAACGTCTCTGACATAATGTCAAAACTGTTATTTCTTCACATTCTGTTGACAATTTTAGTTAATTTTTGAATGCTTAAAGAAAAATACTTATTTGTAGGAATCTTAATGTTGATAAAATTTAAACTGAGAGTTATTTTCTTATGATATATGCCAGATGTTTTCTATTTTACTTGTTTGTATTGGCTGCTTTCATCCTGAAGACGGCAGCTTGTCAAAACATTCATTTTTACTATTCAAAGCACGAGTTTCCATTCTTTCCTCTGAGTTTGTGTGTGTGTGTGTGTGTGTGTGTGTGTGTGTGTGTGTGTGTCATGATGATGTGCATAAAGCTGCTGTAGAAGGCAAATATCTCACTTTGGCTACAATTACAGCAAATTGTCATATTTTGCAAAATGTCATTATGTTTTTGTTACATTTGCTATCTTTGGAAACTTTAGGAACTGACCAGTATTTGGGTGCATAGCAGAAATTTATAATGACAAGCCCACTGGTAGGTCAGTGAGGTTTACAGATAAATTATGGAGGACAAAGTTAGGGTTAGGGTTCTAGGAAAAGTGAGCCTTGAGCCTTGTAAACAAGAGATAAGCAGACTGACACTACCACTTGTAGAATCAGTGGACAATATTTCCAGACATCACCCTACATTTGCTCAGCTATGCTGTGCTGTCTGGGTTAGTTCAAGATAAGGTAATAGCCCTGAGCAGTATGTCTTTGTCTCCAATTCATGCTAGGGAAAAACATAATGTAATTTCAGTTTCTGTGGGTGGTTTCCCCTGCTATGACTTTTCAAACTATCCATTCATTCATTTTCTAAACCACTTTTCCTGTTTAAGGTCAGAGGGGGTTGAAGACTATCCCATCATACAATTGGGGAGACACAGGTTATACAATGGACAGGTCAATAGTCTATTGCAGTGCTAATGCATACATAGAGACAAACACTTTCACATTCACACCTACAGACAATTTAGGTTTCCAGTTCAGCTACCCTGCATGCCTCTGGACTGCAGGAGGAAACTCACGCAGGCACCAAACTACAATGTGTAAATTCTATAGAGAGGCCACAGCCAGGTTTGTACACAGGTTAGGGCTATGTGCAGTTTCTTTACAATAACTTCCATGTTCAGTTGCATATTTGAACACATACTCTTTGGTGAAAAAAATTAGGATGCACTGCCACAATAATTTTACTAGCTTCACTTAAACAACCTCTATTGATCACATTTGTGATGTTTACTTAAGTAAAACGATGAATTCACTAAATTAGGTGTTATTTAATTTGGTTGTATTTTCACTGAACAGTTCATCAGGTTCTGGACGGATGTTATACTTGCTATCCAATCAAAAATCTAACAGTGTTTTTTTTTTTTTTTTTTCATTGTAATAGACAGAGGTCCATCCATTTGCCTATAGATCCTGAACAGTGAAGCTAGTTAATGAGGCTAATAACTTCAGCTGGATACAGCAGTGTTAACCATGCAGTGGCTCTTTCTCTTGCTTTTCATGAGAGGCTCAGATTATTGCTTGATAGCAAAGAAGAGGCATAGCCTTAAGATCAGCTTTAAAAATGGGGCTGTTTAAAATAAAGATCAAAGCACCATGATGGATAAAGTGGCTATGAAGCCTGGCATTTAACCATAGGAAACAGTGCCTTTGTTCAGCTTTTTAAATTTTCTAGCCAATTGATATACAACTTCTTTCACAAGTCTGTTTCAGGGTCCGCTTTTTTCTTTTTTTGGCTGAACACTGTGAATTCCACACTTACCGTATATAGCATGATAGCAGCTGGTGTGAGTGACATTGAAGCAGAGGACAACTAAAGACACTTAAAACAATTTATTTATGGACCTCAGGACACACTTATAGGTTCCTTCTACAGTAACTGTTATACAAACAGCTTAACAACTTTAAATATAGCAGCACTGTGAAATTATTTGCCTTTGCATGAAAGTATTGCAGGCTTGTGGCCTTGAAGGCATTGGTCTAATAATAGTTAGTAATAAGTTCTTCTGTATACTACAAGTGTTGCTTGAGTTTTGACCTCCTTAAAAGTCTTTAATTTGTCCATGCACCTTGGGGAAGTTGTTCCAAAAACCTCTACTTGGCTTCTAAAGTATTTGCCTGTCAAATATGACTGGAGCAAATTATTGACATTGGATTAGATTGCCTTGTAAGGTGTAGTTATATTTAAAATAACTTCATATAAAATTACACCAATATTTGGTACTACTTTCATTTGTTTGCTGTTCAGGATTGTCAAGAAAGTCATCAATTGTTGCAAAGGTTTACATGTTCTCTTACAAATTACATTCATATCTTACGCAAACACACAACATAGAATTTCTGCCACAAAGTGTCTCTCAATCCAAAAAAACCCCAAAAAAAAACAAATACAGAGTTTGGTGACGTCATGAAGTAGATCAAGGGAGTTGTTGTCTTCACCTGCTACCTTCCCGTCACTGCAGTCAGCTTGTCCCGGTTAGTATTCCTTCAATGTCAATCTTTTAGGAGACTAATTATCTGCACAGGTCTCCTCTCCAAAACAAATGGAGCATGTGATTAAAACCAGTTCTACATTGCACTTTCATCCTTAAAATCATCTTTGTTTCCTCAGCTTGAATCTCTGAAAATTGTAAGATTTTGACCGCTTCTGTCAGATGACTTCAACACTGATGCAAGTGAAAAGAGGATATAACGCAATTGACAGGCGACCACATGATATGGAAATCTAAGTGCTATTTCTAGTGCCATTTTTGTTACATGTCATACGTATAGCAAAGGTCACTCACTTTTTTTACTCAGGAGAACAAGGAAGTGTCGATATCAAATGTATCACTTAACTGCAAATGTGTGTGTGTTTGTGCATGCATGCCCTCTCATCTATTGGTGCTGTTTTCTTAATTAAAGAATTGAAACTAACATTGAAATTCACTTGGAAACTAAGCATTTTCTACAGTTCTGCAATGACAACTAGGGTCATTATTACATTTGACATTACATTCAAGGAGTGGAGGTGTAATTAGGAAAATAAAAGGCATATTATAAATTGGACTCATAACCCATTACAGCTCGAGCAAGAAATTATAGAAATCCCTTCAATTCATACAGTCTTTGGGAAATTCCAATTAATATATTCAGCCAATTAAAAAAAAACAAAAAACTAATTAGGCTAATTGGTGATCTGGAATAGGCAGAAAAAAATATTAGTTCAAAAACAGCTCTACTTGACTTAATGCTGAATGATGCACAATGTTATTAACTGACACTCATTTATGAATTTTCATTTAACCCAAAAAAGAGTACCAATAAACTGAGACAAAAACTTGTGAGGAAGGAATAGAGAAACTAGTAGTTCTGCAGTCTTGGTAAGGCTTCAAAAACGGTGATCATCTTCTCTTAACCTTTTTTAAAGCAGTAGACTGCTTTCATAATTCAGGGACTAATGAGGTGGGAGGAGAGTGCAGGCTGGTGTCTATGATTGTGTTCCTGTCTATAGATACACAGACGCAAAGCACAACAAACAGCACCCCAAATGTTAATGTACAGAATCCAGCATTTTCATGTAAGAGCAAAATATTTTTATGGCAATGCTAACATCATCATCATCATCATCATCATCATCATCAGGGTGGGCATGGGTCAGGAGAGAGTGAGTCATCTACTTATCGGAGGGTCAGTGGTTCGATCCCCAGCTCCTCTAGTTGGCAAGTCGTAGCCCCCTTGGGCAAGATACTGAACTCTAAATTGCCCCAAAATGTATGTGTGTATGTGTGTGTGTGTGTGATAGAAAAAGCATTATATTAATGGGTGAATGTGGCTTGTAGTGTAAAGTGCTTTGAGTGGTAGATAAGACTAGAAAAGTGCTATGTAACTGCAGCGCATTTGACATTTCTGTGTGTGAACAGAAATGATGTGCACAAAGCTGTTTTAGGAGGCACTTCGGCATAAGTAGAGTTGTTTTTGTTCTTGGTATAGTGACTGGGTCAGAAAGTGCTTTAGCACTGTGATCTTACAGTCTCTGTCATGGCCTGTGTGGAGGCTGAGCTTTAGTACAGTGTCGATCCAGGCATCTTCACAGCCTTCATCCTGATTTCAACGGACACTTCTGACTGTGACATTTTCATTGTTTTAACGACTATGGCCAGTAATTGAAACATTTCCTTGAGATTTTCTGACAATTGCACAACTGTAAAGGCAACAGATGAACAGGGATGTAAAGATAGACAGGACTGATGGTGGACAAGAAAAATAGACGGAGATAGAAGAAAATGTAATTTATCACGAATAACTCAACAAGTGCACCATTTGCAGCTGGAAAGCAGTGAAGCACTGGAGTAACCGACAAAGTCTGAGGTCATTTTCATCCCATGTTGCATGACCTTAAAACATCCATTTTCAGAGATGTGTAGTGAAATAATGAGATATGCACTTGAGTACATAGAGTGAAGGCACAACAGACAAGTCAGTGAAGCAGTTATAAGTAGAAAGAAGAAGAGCAGGGCAGAGAGAGGGAAAAAATCTAAATGACCCCTGACACATGACTGGGCAACCAAACAACAAAATGCATCATTTGCGCCTCATGTGGAACATAAAAAACACAATTTCGCAAAGAATAATATTGTTCACTTAGAGAGATGTTGAAAGTTGAACTGCCATGCCCCACAGGCTGTTTTATGTGACAGCTTGTATTGAGGCTGAACTGTATAACAGTCAGTCAGTGATAACTAAGGTATACAGAGAGGGAGACTGTCACAACTGATTTTACATGACAGTAATTGGAAAAATAATCGGAGACAGTGAGAGTGGATGAATGGGTAAAATAAAGGTTGACACCGTTTTCATTTTAGTGATGTGAAATCAACCAACCAAACATCAATTATTTTTCACGTCAAACCAGCATCAATTATTTTTGGCAGCGAGAGTTTATTTATTTATTTTTCATTTTTACATGTCTTTGTTTCATTTTTAGCATATTTACTCTAAAGTGAGCAAATGCAGGGAGTAAGAATGAGTTGACAAGAAGGTAAGGACTATTCCAGTGAATGTTTTTCATCAACTCTTACTGCGACAGTCTTAGACATCGCTGTCAGTTTTACCTGATCTCTGATTGGAAGGAAGGCTCTATAACCTATCCTCTCTTATGGCAGCCATCTTTTAACACCCTGTCCAGAAAAGGCTGTGTTTACAGATTGAGGGCGATCCACAGTCGGGGCACGTTCAAGGAGTCATGACAGAGAGCAGGAAAGAGAAGGAAGAAGTAGATAGATGTGAAGAAATAGACAGACGAGGAACAAAGTGACTGAAAGGTAAGAGATAGAAATAAAAGGATGGAATGGGATACTGTGAGTCACAGAGGTTCTGAAAAGACAAAGGGAGAATGAAGTGTTTCCTCTCAGCTAGATATTTGCAAGCAAGGATAGAAAAATCAGAGTTTCTTAAACTGTAAGGATTATTTAGTTTTCTTCCTCTCCCAGCAGAGTCTTTCAGTCCAAATTAATGAGCTCCTTGAAAAAAGTTGCCATCATTCTCAGTCTCTGTTTCACCTCCTTTCATTTGTCAATATCTTCCCATTAATCTTGTAAGACTTAAATCTGCTATAATTTATACACTGCCTAGACTGGAGGTACATGTCATTAAGGATAAATTAAATTTTAAGTATCGAAATTTATGAATGTTGTTATTCAGAAAATGCTGTATATATGCACAGAAAATCCTTTTACACGGTATACATTATGTCAAGTTTGCTGCTTTATAAACTCTAAATTGGACTCCCAGAGCAGTCGTTTGGACTGGTGTTTAAGTTTTTTGCCTTACAGTGTCTAAACCATCACCACCTAAAAGGGAAATATCCTCTAATGAAAATCTAACTCCCGAGTCCCAGTTGCTTGCTTTGAAATATTTTTAATTTGTGAGGAAATACCTTTTTTGGTTCATTGAGCCCTAAAGTTGTGATCCATCCTCTTAATTTCTCTGACTCAAATTGGAATGACTGAAGTGTAAATATTGTATGCTGTGTGTAGATTACTTTATGCCCTGATTAAAGGAGGTTATGCAGCTTATTTTATATGATGACTCTTCAGGTATGCATGTTGTATAGCATAGTATATGTGGTATTCAGCAAAGTGAGAGCGAAACGGACTTTGAACAGAAAATGATCAAATTAAACCATTTTGTGAGACTGTCAAATGAGACCATCAGTTCCTTCAACACAGGTTTTCTTTCAACAATGGCTGCGATATGGTATGATGATCATCACTGTAACCGTGAAGACGAAAGTCCCCTGACCCAAACATTCCACCACAAACCTAAACTATAAGATAACTGAATGAATGCACAGTGCATAAAAGTTTTTCCTGCCTGTTTTGTAGGAGAGGGTTCAGTGTGTGTGTGTCAAACTATCATCATGGGCATCGCGTGAGGATGCAAGAAAAATATAACCATGAAACTCCACTCTCAGGAAGGTTTATTCAGAAATATCAATGAATGGCAATCAAAAATATGAAGGAGGGAAGAACACATGGGCTGCAGAATCTGAAATAAAACAAATGGAGATTAAAGATTAAACTATACAATAAATCAAAGTAGTCTAATCTCTTTCTTAGAGAAGAGTAGAAAATGAAAAATTAAAGTTCTCAGAGACTGTCAAGGACCTCGTATAAGAAAAGAACAAAACTTCTTACCAGAACAGCTGCCCCATGCAATGGTGAAAGAGAGTGGATGGATGTGAGAGCTCTAAATAACCAATATGTCAATATAGCCAATATGTGATGAGGACAGGAAAGGAAGTGAGGCAGGTGAAGGAGTGCAAAAATAAAGAAAACTGGGAACTTTACTATACTGCCCTCATGTTGTAGGTTCTTATTTCTCAGTCGTATCAGGCACCGATCCCTTTACCCCCACCTCACCCTTCATCAACAGTGTTAAAATTTTACATATCATCTACTGAATATATGGGAGTGTCATTTACCACAGATGATGGAAACATCTGTACCAGATACGGCTTCAATCCTCTATGGAAATCTAGAGGCATCATGTTTTCCTAATCCACTTCCCAAAAACATCATTCCCTATGCAGATTTATGCACCACTCACCCACATTTTTTTCACATCTTTTAAGAACAGCAGAAACAGAACTCTGATTAACTCTTTTTAATGTTGGTGAAGTTTGGTGTTTTAGTGTAAGGGCAATAAACTCAGAGAAGCAGGTCTCGCCATGAACATGAGCAAAAGTAAATTTTTCCAAGCAAGTTTTTGGGACGTGTGGTGTCCATTGCTGGTATCCATGTGGTCCATGAATAGACAGATTCAGTCAAAGAACTCCCAATGTCAAGACACTATGTACCCAAATTCGAACCATAAACTTACAGAGAAGCTATAGCCCCAACTATGATGCAAATTGATGCATCCTGTTGTTTGGAGTACCAACAGAAAGGTGACTCACCTTGAGTGTTCGGATTACTTCTAGCGCTGTGACGATAACAGCATTACAAAAAAAAAAAACAAAAAAAAACCCAGCCATGCGATACCTACCATGGGCATGGGTTCATAATCGCCATCACTGCATTTATTTATTCATTTTGTATATAATTTCTTTGATGGTGAAAGTTACAGCAGCGCATGTGGTGTGCGATATGAAATATAAACACAATAATCATTTGATCGTATGTGCGACGATGGGGGGTTGATCTAATGCACGCAGTTTGCTCTCATTGCACACAGAGATAACCTGTGAAGTCACAGACAGGGGCGTTAAAATCGTTATGGATTTTTTGACAGTCCATTGGTGGGATTTCTTCTTGCAAAGTCCGACTATGACAGATGGTCCATTTTCAATATGTGTGTGTGTGTGAGAGAGAGAGAGTGTGAGTGAGTGAGTGAGTGAGTGAGTGAGTGAGTGAGTGAGAGCAGGACTAGGTCGGACCGAGGCAATAAATCGCCAAACCGTGAGGATACGTTGCTTTTTCACCGCAATGAGAAAAAACCCATACTGTCACAGCCTTAACGGCCTCTCATGGTGGGTGAAACTCTGTCCCTTACAGACAGCATCTGAGGAGGCGTCACAGACTCTGACACAAGTCAGTCATTCTATATTATATCACATTTTTCAAATAAACTTCAACTTCACATATTTTATTCAAATACTTCTCATTTCTTAGTAAGATGGAGCATTCGGTCATTCATTCAGTTCTGTTTAGCCTTATCAATGAAACACAATACAAATTTGCTGTTCAGGTTAGGAAGTCAGTGTTTAAGCTTATACAACAGATTGGCAACATTCCTGTTCAGTGAGATTATCTCCCCTTCAGCTTTGCATGCCCGACTGCGTAGAACATCCCTTCCTTGATTATATTAGCATGTAAATTTGTTTATTACTGTACGTATGTTCCAGGGAGAGGGGGAGGAGTGAGAGGTGGGAGTCATGTTTCTAGGGTAATAGTGTGTTTAGGATTTATGACGTTTAGAAGAAATGAGCCACTGAACCTGTGGGTACTTTTACAAGGAGGAGGGGAGGTGATAAGATGCAGGACAGGAATGAAAGGGGAAGGAAATTGTGTGATAAAGGCTAACGATAAGGTACAACAGATTACACTGAAAACAATACCCAAAACCCCAAAAAAATATTTGTAAAAGAAATTTGTCCTATCTATAACTGACAGTGCTGTGACTAGAATAATAAAAGTGTAGTCACAATGAATGCTTGTAAAAAATTTGTCTTATTTACTTAAAGTGAAAACTGTTGAGCTCCATAGCTTGAATATTATAAAGGGTCAGAGTACAAGTGAAAAGAAAAATTCTCAAAACTACTTTTGTCTTTTTTTTTTTTGTATAAAGTTAGTGAATTTATATTCATAATTTACTTGAGGGACAACTGTAATTTTAAATGTTTTAAATAAAATTAAGTAGGCGATTTGTTTCCTATGTCAAAGTGTGCATTTATAAAAGCAGCATTAATACAATCATGCATGCATAATGTTGTAATAGGATCTTTTCTATTGTTTTAAATTCCAGCCTTTTCTCCAACACCACAGTTAATCAGCGCCTCTGCTTCTTATACCCATCTTCTTTATTCAACCAAAATGTCAGCGAGTGTGAATTACAGAATCATTGACAATGTTGTGGCATATAGTGGCAAACTGTGAACAGTGTTAAACTGGTGTGTCTCAGAATGACCTCTCTCATCTTGTGCTAGTGTGTGTGTGTGTGTGTGTGTGGGGAGGGGGGGGGGGCTAAAGCCATGGTAAAGATTGTTCCAGTCAGTTAATTGATGCTGTGACAGGGAACAAGTCAGAATACAGTGTCATCTGTCGGAGACAGCTAATTAGATCACAGTGTAGGGCTTTTTCTCTCTCTTCTTCCTCCTCCTCTCACCCTGCCATCCTCACTCTCTCGCTCTCTTTCTCTCTCTCTCTCTCATCTCTTTCTCAATTCTCAGGGTAATTTTCCCCCTGCCTGCTTTAAAGTAACACCAGCCATGAAACAGATAAGACAGCAACACAATTATGAATATATTTGCATTCTACTTTTAATTAGAACTTTTGTAATTGCGGCAGCAAACCTATTTTGTAGTGACAATTTCAAAAGTTAAATCAATTTGAACAAGCATGAAAGTGGAAGGGAAGAAACAGCCGTGCCTGAATAAATAAATGAAATAGATCCACTTGAGTTTTAATTATAAAAAGCATCACCATGTGTCATTGTTTGAAATGAAGGCCGTTGAGAGATTGTGGCGATAACAAGCCGGTGCCACATTCATGCAGTCTTGCGCTCCCTTGACAGATTGAGACCAGGCAGTCTTGAAGTACCATCATGTTATATGTGCATTTGTGCGTCTGTGTGCATGTGTGCAGATGTGTTGGTCTGCTGGTCCATGTTTCTTTAATGCTCCTTTTGTTCCTACAATGGGGTGTCACATATCACAAGGTGTGCAGTGACACTTAAAAGCACTAGACTCAAAGCTTACTACTGTAGTTCTATGGTCATGGGTAGTGAACACAGATATACTGAAATTCACACATCTGTGCTCATAGAAATGAAACGTCACATCGAGACAGATGTCAGAGGCACAAGGGGTTTTGTGGAGTTGTACTGTACCAGGATACCATGCATAATTCACTAACCTATCGATCGGAGGCATTTGGTTCAGCAAGCTGTTGGGCGTTGCATGCCTCTTGGCTATTTTCGCCATGAAGAATGTTCCCAAAATAACTGTATTGATTTTTGATTGGGGTAACAGGCTAACTCCAATAAAACTTTCAGGAAAGGAATCTTAGTGCATTTTGCGCCAGAAAAACACAAAGGAGATCGCAAAGTATCCACTTATGAGACATGCAACTTGCAAAGGCACTAAGGACAGAAAGTATTCTTGTAACAAACCAAAGAGTCAAGAGTATTCACTTCAGTCAGTGTCCTTTTGTTACTATTCAGATAGGGCATAAGCAAAACAAGACAGGGCCTAATTCCTGACTCAAGTGTTTTATTGGTGTCCATGCTGTATATTAATGCAAAAGGGTGTTAGTTAATTGCCTTAAAAAGGCTGTTGATACCACAGAATAGAAAGATTTACATTTAAATTTACTCATTTGGCAGATGCTTTTATCCAAAGTGACTTACAAGTGAGGGACATCACTAACACTTCAGTGCAGTAGGAGACCTCAGTGTAAATACTGAGTACTACTGTTTAAGATGCGCTCACTAACCAGTTTCCACAGTGTTGCAGACAATCCAAAAACATAAGACTATATGTGAGTGTGGTGGTTTCACTCAGTAAAACAGAAGGTAAAGGAGCAACAACTAAGTCAGTGAAAAGTTGAAGATGGATGATTTTTATCTGTTTGTGTGACCAGTTTATGCACGTGTCTGCTTATACGCAGAATGGCCGTTTGTTTCAGCAGAGCTTTTTCAGAGGCAGCTTGTTTAGTTAATCAGGAGTTAATGTAATGTCATGTTCGTTAGATGATCCTATCAGGTTGCTATGTGTTTAAAATGTATGCACTTTAAGGAAACAGAAGCTGAAATGTTACAGAACCAATCTTCTGTGCTAAACTCTCATTTGGTTGCACATTTCCTTCGATTTTCTCTATCACATGTGAAGCAGAAAAAAACGTTTGTGTCACTTATTTTATGTAATTCTCCGTATGATGTCAACTGGCACAATGCTGTTGTTATTTTGGTGAGTTTAGTTTTCATGCTTATGGTAGATTGAAATGTGCGCAGGTGTGGAAACAGAAGCTCTCAAAACTCAGCTATATAAATAAATCTGTGTGAATGTCAAAGCTTGAAAACACATGCTGCTTTTATGTTGCTCAGGGGTATTAAAAATGCAAATACTGCGGAATTCATATAAATATAACCTGCTTATTCTCTGTGGTTCTTGTATAGGTCTGCTACCCTCAGACCAGAGACACATTCCTGTCATTAAACCTGAAAAGGAACGTTCTGTGTAATATGTGTTTCCATTAAAACATCAGCAACACCTGAACAGGTTGATCTCACCTACACAGAAGATGTGCGAACTCTGTGCTAAACCATCTTTACTGGAATCATTTCAGTCAACTGCCTGTCTCTTCATCGATCCCATTTAAACCGTGTAAAATGTGATTTTCCACATAAATTGGTGATCCTCTTTCATCTCTTGTGGATTGCTTCAGCATTCCCTGCTTTAGAGTGAGACCACAGAGGAGAGCCGTCCGGATACACGGGAGGAGTTGTGTAGGTTACCCCAGAGAGTGACACCTGGGGGGGAGACATGTGTAGACATCAATATGTGCGGGAAGGGGAATAAAAGGAAGTGATTATGTTCAGTGTCTAATGGATCTTGAAGGGATTGTAATCAAAGGCTGATCCGTATTCATCAGCTAACTCCACTCTCTTAGGAGCAATTTGGAAAAGGGCAGTTCTTCACCCCTTTGATGCAAATAAGTGCTTGAATTGTTCTGGGTTGTTTCCTCAGGTTGTATCATTTTGGGGTTGTGTTGCTTGATGGGTGACACGTGTGTGCGTGTGTAGTAGTAGCTTAAATGGAAAGACATTTGAGTGTCTTATGATCTTGCTGTGATCAAAAGCCACAATGACTCGTGTGGTAACCTCAACAGCATCTCAGCAGTCTTCCAGTGGGAGGGAGGGAGTTAGTGGCAATGTAATATGGGAACATTATTTGCAAAACATATTTGAAATATAAGGTACAAAATTAAATCAATATGAAATTAATATTAAAGAAATATCAATAGACTTCAGGTCTAAAAGAAACCAAAATCAAAGAAAATAAAATGTTATTGAAATGAAACATTCCCGAAAGGGTGGAGTAATAACAGAGTACCGTATTTTGTGATTAGATGAAGATAGAAGCCAGTAAAAATTTTGCTAATGTTTCTACTGAGCAAGGGATCTTGTCAGTGTTGCCAGTTATGTTTGCCAATTGCTTGCAATGTTGCAAATCCACAGAGAGGACTACCAATGTTGGATTTAAAAGAAATTTTTGCATCATTGTGCAACCCGCTGTCCTCCAAATTACATTTACATTGTACTGAAATGTGGTGTCAGTCACAGTGACAAGGGTAATCACAGTCTGGATGAAGTGAGTGAGGCGTTACATTTATATACCACACTGTCTCATAGGTTACTTCACTGCAGAATTGTTTTCTGTAATAATCCGAGATCATGATCTTTTCCATAAGCTTAAGCATAACCATATTAAAGTTTAATATTACTTCAGTTACTGAGCGCTTACAACATTTCAACATTTTTACAACTCGCCAGGTGGAGCTGCATTGTAAATTAGTTTAATCTGTCAAATATATTTTCACTGGATTAGGCACAAATTGTGATTCTCAGTTTTCTTGTAAATTTATTTTTATCACAGTATATGTCATTATTGCAATATAGAGCTACATATACTGTTATGGAGGATTTCATCCATACCCATATCTTAACTATATCTTACCCCATCAACTGATGCAATGGCAGGACAGCTGGAACATCTGGTTTTAACTATTTTGCAACATCTTTTTTTGCCCTTGTACATATAATGTGATTTAAATATATGTAAAATATTGTTAAACAAATAGTTTTGGTGCACAGTTGCCATTGTGAGCGCTTTTCTTTTCTCCAGTTACATAGTGGTATTTTTAAAAAAAGTGGGGAATCACAACATAGTCCTCATCTGTCTACAAGATCTACATTTCTATTCATATATTTCTAATTATATTGCAATTAAAATTTTGTTTTCTGAATCACAAACTACAACTGTGCTGTTGGACAACACATACACAATAAAACTGCATTTTGAGTCTGTATAGATTACTCAAACTCTAACTGACCTTATAAGTGTGTTTTGTATGCCCAGGCAGTTAAGCCCTGCCATTTCACTCCAGGTGCCAGCTGTTCATCAGTCAACTTGTCCTACAGGCATATTTTATTGAAGTTGGTTAGCTTTCGCTGGTAGAGCACAATAACACAGGATGCAGTGATAATAAGGTTTATAGAAGTAAAAAAGATTACAATAAAAATAAATTCATTTTTCATATAAAATAGTGTGTGAGGGTGTTAACTTTTTTTTTTTTTTTTTTTTTTTTTAAATATACTTAAAGCAGAGGCTATTTTGAGGTGAAAATACTGTCTCTGCTTGTAATGTCTTTCTCCCTATAGACTCTCCTCTCCTCCCTGACAATGAGCCAAGATGCACATTGAAATGTAACAGAATAATAAAGTTTAGGTTAAGGTTAGAAGCCCTATGGTGAAAAAGAAACACCAGAAGATTGTGGAGACTGGCCTTAACTGTAAAAAAAAACATATAAAACTTGTCATTACACACAACCTGAGTTGTCTGTCTGAGCTGATAGCTACACATAACACTAGTGCTGTGGCAATGCAGTTCCAGTGCAGCCTGTGACATCAGATAACTTACTCTATCTAATCATTAATACATTTCCAATAAAGGGTGTGTCCATCTGATAAAGGTTTCCACTTAAGATGATCCTTTTCCTCTACTCAAGCCTCTGCTCTCCTCGCTCCTCCGAGCAGAATTAAGGGAATTGAGATGTCATTTGTGATGGCGGGTCCAATCAATTTCCGTGGGTCACAGGAGGGCAGGGGAGCGAGGGGACATGAAATGAAATGAGATGTACCTTCAGTAAATAGTAACAGGGTTCAATGTCTTCGGTACTCACAATAGCATGCACACACAGGGGAATAGTTTAGGTACACCGAGTGGTTTTATTAAATATAAACAACACAGACAAGGCTCTTGCCACACTGCTAGACAACAACCCAGGACTGCAGGCTCAGAGAACATGCTGCTGGTGTACATAACCACCAGGAGAGAGACTCCATCCTCACTGCAGGGGAGATGAATAGACAAGATTACTAATTACCAATTTACCTGCAGCTGTGAATGCAGCACCGTGCCTCCACTGATGTCTCCCACCCAGGCAGATATAAAAACCACACCCCACTGCCACAGTATTATTTGTCAATGAGGCAAAACCATTAGTGTCAGACAGTCTGTTTAGTGACTGTGTGTCTCTGAGCAGGGCAGAGACGGAGGGAGAGGTACCCAATCATAAAGAGTGGACTTACATGCGTTAAGTTATCAGAGAAAAAAGCAGAGCAAATGTCTAGCAGCTCAGCTCCCAGCCTCTCCAAGACGTCCTGTGTCTACTAAAGAGCTTCGCCGAATCACTGTTTTATATTGTGAAACTGCTTCATTTGCCGTATAAACCAGTTTTTAATCCCCTGGTCTGTTTGTTATGGAGAGGAGGACATCTCTGCGGATATTTCAGCTGCCACTAAAAGCCAAGTGGCCATCGTAGGTTATCAGAGAAACAAATGAAATAAAGTTAAGAAGAAATCTCAGCTCCCAGCCCTTCCCTGACATTCCATGTCCACAATACAGTGTTGGCACAAAACATTGACTTTAACAATGAAACTGCTTTATTCAGTGGTTTTACTGGTTATAATCATCAGGTCTTGTTCATCAGGTTCGTTTTTAGGGAGGAGGGGGAAAATTCGGCTCTCAGTAAAAACCTCCTAAATGACCAACACTGAGGGAATCCAAACCGCAAGAAGCTTTGGGCAATGGTGGTGAAGACAACAATCCCCATGATCCCTTGCTACCATCACCCAATGCAGTCTTTTGTTATTTTTTTGAGAGACCCTTAGCAGTAGAGGTTACATACTGTTAAACAAAGTGTGTTTACCACAAAACAGCACCACAACTGCATATTTGATTGGCTTCTGACACTAGATCACAGAATATCATCTAAACGTTATCACTTTCTTTTTATTTAGGCTCTTGCAAGGTTAATGCTCTTGTAATTCTTGAGAAAATCAACACATAAAGCCAACCAACCTCGTCTTTCAACCTGAACTACCTCATAGGTGATTTTTTTTCAACCCTCTGATATGACCCATAGGAGTGTCTCCTGAAATAGCACCTCTACAGCAGCTGGCGTACCGGACCTTGTTTGTCATGGTTACAACAATAAACACACCAGCTGTATTGAGAGCGACGGTCACAGCTTGGTTAGGTTTAGGCACTGAAACAAATTGATTAGGTTTAGGAGAAGATTGTGATCTGGGTTAAAAGAAGTACTTCTAAAACATTAGACGATCTTTGTTGTCATGGTTACAATAATGACAATGTGATTAACTTTGTCAAACGGTCATGGATAATAGAAAGGACATAAACTGCTCCTTTCACACGGGAATCAAACACTGCTCTCCTGTGTTTTGATGACCAATCCCTCCACCCCAAGCTCATCTGTACACAGAACTTGTCGCTCTATATACTACGTCACCACACATCTCCCTTTGCTCCTGTCATAATTACTTTGGCCACTAGATGTTGCCTAACAAAAAAACTTGACTATGGGTCACAATATCCTGCTGCACAAACACCACTGAAGATGCAATATACTGCACATACATGCACATGCACACAGTGCAGGGCAGCAGGTGGCTGGAGGGCTCGGGTTTAAGTCTAAGTGATGACAAGCATCCATGCTGCTGAAGTGTCCTTGAGCAAAACCCTAGCTTCAGGAGTGCAATTCTCTTGCTGACCCAGCAGCCTGACTTGCTTGCAGACGAGGGTAAGCAAAAAGGAGAATTTCCATAAGGGGATCAATAGAGTATCACATAATTATTACGTACACAGACCTTTGGCCTGCTTCTTGTTACCACAGGGACAAGCAAAAGATCCAGTCAGACAGCATTTTGTGTTCAAACCAAGGAAATGCCTCAGTGCATTATATATTGTACATCTGGGCCTTTTACCACTGTCAAGCTAATATACTGTATTTGGTAGGAAAAATAAATAAAAAGGGATAGCAAAAAGGGTATAGGGTACAGAGACAAATACACACACCAAAAGATGTAAAAGAAAGATAACCGTTTACAGACTCCACACTGTGACCACAATTCCTGACTGTATATTCAGCTATTATAATACTCATTGCCTGCAGGTTTAAGAGTCTTTGATTAACTATCATATCAAATAACATACTGTTCAACCAGTACAGCCGTAAGTGTGCCATGCTGTGTTAATGTGGTAAAATTTAGATGACACAAATCGAAGTGCAAAATACTACAAGTCTATTCTGATGTTAAACT
Organism: Trachinotus anak; assembly: GCF_046630095.1. Lineage (NCBI taxonomy): Eukaryota > Metazoa > Chordata > Actinopteri > Carangiformes > Carangidae > Trachinotus > Trachinotus anak. The sequence goes on along the minus strand of NW_027273862.1, from coordinate 21,173,534 downwards.
TGCATTAACAGGTTTTTTTTTTTTTTTTTTTTGGCAACACTTAGCTAGTCGTCTTTAGAGGTTTACATGACAAAGTTATTAGCAAATAGTTGCCTATTTAATTACCAAACATTTATCAATACTTATCATTTGAGGTTGTGTTTGTGGCCGCAAATTTACACTCTCCTTTAGCTGCTAAATGCTCCACTATATTCAACAAAATTTTGTCTGTTTGCAGTTTGGTGTTAAGCAAATAACGCACCATGGGTTTATCAGTGTTATGCTGTTATGTTTTTCGGTTGAAAACAGCTGTCTGCTGTGGCTTGAAATGATGCAAATGAGAGCGGTGACAGTGCAGCAAAACAGTAAAGTTGTGAGTAGTAGAAAAACAGTGAGCTGAAATAAGTTAAAACAAGCTCTGAGGGAAACTGCTGAGGGAGCCAGTGGAGTTCACTGTGGGTTTGTCATCATGAGCAACGCCTTTCACATTACACATACTAATTTGATCATGATTCATTTGATATAATTGTTAATTTAGTATAATAATAATAATAATAATAATAATAATAATAATAATAATAATAAGGATTACAGCATCTTTAAATTGTATGACAACCAAGTTTGTAGTAATTCAGAACACGCAGGTCAGTATATCAACCATTCTTGACAGTAATGTATTGTGGAATGCAACTCAAACTGTTGGCAAAACATAATTGGCAAACACCAACCTGTCCGAATTCCCGCAGTACATGTATCTTGAAGAAACAGACCAGTGGCAACTGCCCCCTGTGTTAGGAGTTACTGATGTAAGTTAAGCTGTGACTTTGGTGGATAAAGTGTGTTTCTAATGGGTCATTCTGCTACATCACCTGAGGCCATGATGAAAACACCAAGGAAATGACAGGGCGTGAAAACGAGAGAGAGAAAGAGTGACACTTATTGTGATATCCGAACTGCCTTGCGCCCCGAGGCTACAAGTCATAGTTCTTCATGAGAGGTCAGTCAAACAGTGGGAACTGATGAGGGCAGTGCGTGCATGTCTGTACATTTTTTCTAATTGTCTTTCAACAGTAAAGATACATCCCCGTAGGCTTGTCTTGATTTTGCAACCTCTAGGGTTATCTCTGTCACTCAGAGCATCGCTGTAGTTAAGAGTACCATGAAACTGTTGCTGGTAGAGTTATAAATAAAAATAAAAAAAATAAAAAAAAAAATGTTGCACCGGAGGCATGTGGACAATTGTTTCATTTTTACCAGCCCCTGACACTAACTCCTGTTTTTTTTTTTCTTTGTCCTTTCCATGATGTACTATATTTTGATAAATATCCCTTGTTTCTTCTTCCTTCCTTCATTACAAATGCAGGCTTTTTTTCTTAAGATGACCCAAAATGTTTCTAATTATGATCCTCTCCCACAGGAATAACTGGCTGCCAGAGGCTGGTAGAGTTCACTGAACCTGCAAAGTGTACAGCTGTTATCTTTGACTGGTGGCCAAAAACAAAATTAGAACTTCTGTAGAAGGCGGGTGTAAATTCTGTCTGCTTAAAAATAGACTGGCTACTTTTGGTTTCTGTCTTTTAAGCCACTTAATCTAATGACAAACAGAGGCAATAACAAACAAATTTTTTCTTCATTAGTGGTACAGTGAGAAATATTCAGGTTAATGCACAGAAACAATGAAACAGCAGGTGAACTGACAGGCTCATGTACACACTAATTCACACACATAGACACTCTGGGAACAATTAATGCCACAAATATTTTTGAAAGCCTTTCCTGCTGTGGTAAGACTAGATACAAAACCGCCTTTCATGCTGATGCACGATGTATGTTGTGTCACAGAGCTTGGGCTGTAGCAAATTAAATTATAATTTTGCTAAATATTCACTTTTAACAGCCCATTATGAGTTTCAGAAGCAGAACATGTAGATGTTAAATGAAGACTGGGAGCCATGTAGTGTCACATTTTAGATTCCAGTATGGTTCTTTAAGATTTTTTTTTTTTTTTTTTTTTTTTTTTTAGTTGCGGGCCTGAAATCCTTTACAAGTCATTTTACTGTAAAACAACAGTTTCTGTCAACATTATTTAACATTATTTTTTGCCTTTATTATACAGGACAGCAGAGAGTGACAGGATAGGGGCAGAGAGAGGGGGAATGACACGCAGGAAAGAGTCGGGCCGGTCAGGAGTCAAACCGGCACTCGCCTGCTAAGAGCATCAGCTCATGTGGTACGCGCCCTAACCACTCCACCATCGGGCCGCCAACAACACCTTTTAAGAGAAACAGAGAGAGTATTTGTGTGCATTTTTTTTTTTTTTTTTTTTTTAAATCCAGGTCAAACTATGGAAAACCTTTGCTAAACTTTTAGTCATTTATACACCAGTTGCCACATCACCAACTGCAAGCTGTTGCATCATCTGCACAGCTGGCCTGCCTGCAGCATCTACACTCACAGAATACTGTATCCGTTGCAGAAAACTTACTGCTCTGTGGTGGGCTTGTCACATGAGGTTTTGGATTTAATCACTGGGGTTTACAGCTCAGGTGCAACAGAGCAGCAACAATCCCACTTTTGTTTTTGTCTTTCTCTAATATATTTTGCTATTTGTGTTATTCATTTTTGAAACATTTATTCACCTGAATGTGTTTTTTTTGTTGTTGAAAATTACAAGTGGCCTCCCCCTTTTTCCCTTTTGAAACAGGAACCTGAGCTCCTGGCACAACAAAATAGTCACTTAATGCATTCTTCTACAGGCACACAGTTTACAATCCAGATAAACAAAACTGCTGTGCAGTCTAAGCCAAAGTAAACATGCAGATTAAAAAAAGAGCCTAATACTTCTTATTTCTGGTGGTACTAATACATAATCATGTCAAAATCATTCAAATTCAACTATGAATATTAAAAATGTTCCATAGGTGAGTGGGCTTTGAAGAAAGCTGAGAATGAGAAAATGATGAAAGATAAAAGTTGTTGTATGGTACTTGATCAGTTCCCACACTACATCTGCATGCATAGGACACAGACAACTCAATAAAAAAAAATGTCATCTTGGTTTGGTTTTTAGAAAATCCACTGTCTACTTTGAGGCATACAAGCCTGGATCCAGAACATGTCTTGAGGATATTTGCCTTCAGGCAAACATATTTTTACTTCCCTAATGCTGATGGCTATATGTTTTTGTATGTCAGTATCATAGCCATCAATATTTGTGATTCCTTTGGCTTTAACTACAGCCAAAGACCAAAACAAAACGCAACACCAAACCAAACATAGTCCTGTAGAAGCCAACTATAAAAAAAAAAAAAAAAAAAAAAAAAAAAAAAAAAAAAAAAAGGAAAGAAAAGATTTTTTTTTTTTTTTAAAAAGAAAGATACTATATCACAATGGGAAAAACATACTAATGCAGTATTATTTCCAAATAGAAATGACATGTTAATAATTTAATAAATGCTATCTATTGTTGAGAAACTTATCTTCAATTCATTTGAGGAGAAAATTGGTATGAAAACCCTCAGCATTTCATTTTTCTAAGCTGCACACCTGACAGCTTTGACCTCTTCTTGAAGCTCAGATTGCTCATGTTGCAATCTAACCTTTATGAGATGCCACTTTTCCATGTATCCTCACCATGACTGATGCTGACTGCCCACCCCCGCCCGCTGTCATTCATTTCATGCAACATTCAGTTCAAAACATACCCTGGATGTTGCTGGTTAAAATACCTTTTTTGTGTGTTTGTGCTAACTGGGTAGTTCTGCACTTCTGTGTCACCTCAGAGACCTCCCTTTGGAAGTGTTCTAGCTACGCCTCAACGGGAGGAGACCTCGGGGTAAAGCAAGGACACACTAAAGGGACTGTAATTTCCAGCTGGCGTGGAAGCACCTGAGGATCCCTTAAGTGTAGCTATGGAGAAGTTGCAGGATGAAGTGACTGTAAGTTTGCTTTGCTCCCACCAGAAATCTGACACGAATATAGCTGCTACATAGACTGGAGGTGGAGGGGGGGGAGGGTGGATGAATGTCTCAACTAGCTTATATAATTATTTCAATGTTCAGTCACAGTAATATCAGTGCCTAATGACAATAGCAGCTGTAATGTTAAAGCTACAGTCTCTAATCCACTGTAGCCAGCTTTTTTACTAACATAAGAAAACAACTACAGGTTATAATGAATAATTTTCTGATGTTGTTTGTTTACACTGGTAATGTTTGTAAGCATACAAACATTAACGATGTAAAAATAAAAAAATAAAAAAAGATTTTCCATTACCTAATCAAACCCTTCAGTTGACTGTGAATGCACACTCTGTATTTACATGATCAAAAAAAGAGACTAATTTTGTCGTTTTCATGATCAGAGATGTATTTCATGGAGACCAGCTGTTTCTCCTTTGGCCCTTTGATAGGGCCTTAAAGATAACATTCATTTTTTGACATCATTTTGTTTTATATCATTATTCATTATATTAGTTGTCTGTTCCAAACTTGTCAGATAGAACCATTCTTTGATATTTTACATGTGCATTGTATAAATTCTAACATAGTGTAACAACTCGACACCACAATGTATTTTTGTTTCGTCACAACACAGGTGGAATGTTTGTGACAAAATCAGAGAATGAAAAACTGAATGCACAGAAAATAAATGTGTGAAATTGAATTTAAGCTGCTGCTTTCAGACCAAGTGGCCCCAGTTATTCTAACACAAATGCAGGATGAGCTACACCCACGTTATAGAGAGGGTATGAAAGATAAAGCTGACTGTGTATTGAATAACTTTGGTTGTTATCACTGCTGCTGCTACTGGTACAACTAAACCAGTCCTGGGGAAATCACATACAGCTGCTGGTCATATAATTAGAATATCATGAAAAAGTTGATTTATTTCAGTAATTACATTCAAAAAGTGAAACTTGTATATTGTATTCATTCATTACACACAGACTGATATATTTAAAATGTTTATTTCTTTTAATTTTGATGATAATAACTGACAACTAATGAAAACCACAAATTCAGTATCTCAGAAAATTAGAATATTACTTAAGACCAGTACAAAAAAAAGGATTTTTAGAAATGTTGGCCAACTGAAAAGTATGAACATGAAAAGTATGAGCATGTACAGCACTCAATACTTAGTTGGGGCTCCTTTTGCCTGAATTACTGCAGCAATGCGGCGTGGCATGGAGTCGATCAGTCTGTGGCACTGCTCAGGTGTTATGAGAGCCCAGGTTACTCTGATAGTGGCCTTCAGCTCTTCTGCATTGTTGGGTCTGGCATTTCGCATCTTCCTCTTCACAATACCCCATAGATTTTCTATGGGGTTAAGGTCAGGCGAGTTTGCTGGCCAATTAAGAACAGGGATACCATGGTCCTTAAACCAGGTACTGGTAGCTTTGGCACTGTGTGCAGGTGCCAAGTCCTGTTGGAAAATGAAATCTGCAACTCCATAAAAGTTGGTCAGCAGCAGGAAGCATGAATTGCTCTAAAACTTCTTGGTAGACGGCTGCGTTGACGTTGGACCTCAGAAAACACAGTGGACCAACACCAGCAGATGACATGGCACCCCAAACCGTCACTGACTGTGGAAACTTTACACTGGACCTCAAGCAGCATGGATTCTGTGCCTCTCCTCTCTTCCTCCAGACTCTGGGACCTTGATTTCCAAAGGAAATGCCAAATTTACTTTCATCAGAGAACATAACTTTGGACCACTCAGCAGCAGTCCAGTCCTTTTTGTCTTTAGCCCAGGCGAGACACTTCTGACGCTGTCTCTTGTTCAAGAGTGGCTTGACACAAGGAATGCGACAGCTGAAACCCATGTCTTGCATACGTCTGTGCGTGGTGGTTCTTGAAGCGCTGACTCCAGCTGCAGTCCACTCTTTGTGAATCTCCCCCACATTTTTGAATGGGTTTTGTTTCACGATCCTCTCCAGGGTGCGGTTATCCCTATTGCTTGTACACTTTTTTCTACCACATCTTTTCCTTCCCTTCGCCTCTCTATTAATGTGCTTGGACACAGAGCCCTGTGAACAGCCAGCCTCTTTAGCAATGACCTTTTGTGTCTTGCCCTCCTTGTGCAAGGTGTCAATGGTTGTCTTTAGGACAACTGTCAAGTGAGCAGTCTTCCCCATGATTGTGTAGCTACAGAACTAGACTGAGAGACCATTTAAAGGCCTTTGCAGGTGTTTAGAGTGAATTAGCTGATTAGAGTGTGGCACCAGGTGTCTTCAATATTGAACCTTTTCACAATATTCTAATTTTCTGAGATACTGAATTTGTGGTTTTCATTAGTTGTCAGTTATACTCATCAAAATTAAAAGAAATAAACACTTGAAATATATCAGTCTGTGTGGAATGAATGTATTCATTATACAAGTTTCACTTTTTGAATGTAATTACTGAAATAAATCAACTTTTTCATGATATTCTAATTATATGACCAGCAACATCTGTGTCCGTTGTTTGCGGTATGCAATGACACGCAGTCATTTCAGTGACATTGTCACACTTTTCTCTAATGCTCTTGGGACTGTGCTAAAATATTCATCCCGCTGATCAATCAGCTTAAAATATATATACATTATAAAGCAGATGAAGCTGTTAATCAGTGGTTCACAGGGGAATTTGTATCTTTTTTTTTGGTTACAGGTTGATGTGACATGCAGTATATAATAAGAATCAGCCTGAAGTGGTTAATCAGTGAAACAGAATGTAAGTGAGCATGCGCGTAATCTCCACTGGGGGTCACATCCATGTACAAAAAAGTGGGAAAGAGACAAGGTGTGATGTTTATCATCACCTGCACACATGCCAACTACAGAAAAAAGATAAAAGTGATGCAGAATCCAGTGGAACTTGTCTTTAAATGACAGCAGAGGCGTTCTTTTTAATTAAAATCGCCCATAAATCTTTTTTCCCCAATATGAAAAAAAGATACATGATGGCGAAAAGCACTGTATGTGCATTTTATACATGTGTCTCAGAGGTGTCAGATGACCATACAAACCATGATGAAGTAATTCATACAGTTCCTGCACCTTTCTTGTGTAAGACACTTAGATCACAGGGATCATGCTGAGGGACAATGTTTGTGGGTTTATTGTTGCTTCTGGCAGTGCTATAGAAGCTGTCATGATGATGATTACATTTGATATGATAAAAGTGGAAAAATATAGATAAATAAATAAATAAATAAATAAATAAATAAAAGGACTTCAAACTTACTAACAAACCAAAAATTTCAAGTGGGTGCAGCATACAGATTTGAGTTGCTTGAACTTTGAGTAGATTAACAGAAGCAAAGAATCTGAGTTGTGACTAACTTGTGAAGTGAAATCATTAAAAAGACCTCCTGATGAAGCATATCACATGTCTGCAAACTGTGTCTGTGCATAATAACTTTTTTGTCCCTATAGTTTGACCAAGGGAAAACAAACCATGTACAATTATGTTCAAGTATCTCTGTGAGGAAGAAATATTGCTCCAAATATCTGCTGTGGGGTTTGAGTACTGCTAAGGTTAACACAGTACTTTGGAAATCCAATTCTTTTGACTGTACTGAATAATCGCAGGGTCTTGCAACATGTGGTTATGTTTTAAAAAGGGGGCTAAATTAATAACGTCAGTGTTAAAATATAAAGATGCTGGCATCATTTCACCTTGTCCAAGGGTAGCAGCTTATTTCACAAGGTACCTTTCAACAGTGTGTAGTATGAGCACACACAACCGGAGCTTTTGGTTTTCTTTTTTTTTTTTTTTTTCTGGGCATGGGTATGAGAGGGTCTGTGCTGACCCTCACAGTGAAAGAACAGCCTTTAATAACAGACGTCTACCTCTGCAGGGAGCTTCTGTTTGATTTCATTGCTCAAGGCAAAGCTGTCTGAATATTACCCAAACTCCCCTTGTGCCGTAGCGGGAAGCTCCATCTCACTGTCTTCATTCTTCATATTTTTATTGGCAGCAGGAGGAGTGGGGTTGTGGATGAGTATAGGTATGCACCTGTGTGCTTCAGTTGTCTGACTTGAAAGAGGTTGGGCTGAGAAGGTCGATGCACTGCTGGTAAGGGTTATACGTGTGCGTGCGCCTGCATGTGTGTGCAAGTGGTAGGAAGTCTTTCTCACCAACCAAGCGGTCAGAATAAAAAAACATTTCTCGGCTGTCCTTTGACCACAGGGGTCAGGCATCGGTATGAAAACTCTGTCCCCGGGCAGCACAGTAGAGACATCGTAGAGATCTAAGCATCACAGCCTAGCCAGCCAGCCTTCATAACAACACTGCTGATTTGTAGCAAAGTCCCCAGCCTCAATCGCCTCATCAATCAAGGCTGCAGCCCTGCTGATGGAAACACAAGCACTCAGAGATCCTATGCCCTCTCATGCGATACACATGGCATTATTGAACTCGTATTTTATTTACGCCCACTAACAGTTTTACATCCCAGACCTTGGGGATGATAATGTCCATGTAGCTATAATTCTAACATGATTTTGAAGGAGAAATCAAACATGATGTGTTGCCAGGGAACCATTCAGAAACTCTGGAACAATTACATGCATATGTGAATACAGGTTTTTGTGTGTGTGTGTGTTTGTGTGCGAGTAGCTGAGTGTTTAATGGGCTCTTTATTACAGATCAATAGCATTAGGATGCACAGAAATACAGCCCTGCATGGGCATCCACATTTGTGTGTGTGTGTGGGTGTGTTAGTGGTAGACTGCACAGTGGCACAGACGTGGGTTGGGTTGTAAATCTTTTCCGGCGGACTTGTGATGACCTAGTGTTTTTACTTACCAGATACTTACCAAGTAAAAGTTACACAGCATACTGCAAGATGAGGTACTGGAAGGATTTCAGAGGACATGAAATAGTTATGTGAAACAGATGGGGAGTTTAATCGTCTTCATGTCTTTGTCTTGACTCCTTGCTAGTCTAATTCATATGACAGGATGAACATGATGTTGCAGGATGTAGTTTAAAGGCTGCACACTCTCCCAGGTATGCCAACTGGCTGCCCAGGTTCCCTGAAGACCTCTGGGTTTGTCTGATGTAGCTGTTTAATAATCCAAGTCATTATCAACCAGAAGAACATGGAGGAGATAAAGCACCTGCACTGCTATCAATACAAGACAGGAAATCACTTAGCTAGGGGACTACCAAAGCAGCTGAGGCGCTGAAAGATACATTCATCTTTGCATTGTGGTGACACCCAGACCTAATCCACGATGAGACTGTGAAAAGGCAGCTTTCTTTTTTCACTAAGCTCTGATCCCCAACATAGCCAGTTCTTTAATGTGTTAAAGAATGTGTAAGATTATTATTATTATTATTACTGTATCAAGTATCTAGATGTATTTGTCTTCAAAATAGATTGCTTTGGTGATTATCCCTGTGTGATAGTTTTTTGCTGTTCTGTCGGAAGTGTTGTTGCAGATCAGTGTAATTGAAAACAGGTGTACGTGATCACACCCCGTGATTGGGCTTTCCCAAGTGGCTGAAGGGTAAAACTGTTCTGCAACTGTTCTATTAAATCTGACGTGCTCATTCATGTGCCAGCGTGTACGCAACCAACTCAAGATGTCGGCAGTAACTAAGTAGCTTAAATTGTCATTTTGTTTGCCAAGAATTTTTGGAACACTTGCACCTGTTTACTTCACCCCTGCGCTCCAGCAGATGGTAGGTTCCAGGTGAGGCTGAGAAGATAAAATGGCAGTCAGTCACTAGTCTGTAAAAGGGGAGAAAGTGGCTGCTTGCTATGAGGGCATAAGGGTTACTTGGTGGTTTTATTTAAGTTTGAAGTTATTTAAGTTGAGTCAGGGTTTGTTTAGTTTTTTTCTTCTTTGCCAGTAAAGCGCTACCTTTTCACTTCTGCCTGCCTTCGTCCAATTTGCAAAAAATTAACAAATCTTCCACCCACATGACAGAACAATAACAAAAGCAACATGCAAGTTGCACTAAGATAAAAATTGTGCTAGTGGTCTGCAACACAATCCTGATCCTGATCTGTCATCATATTAGCTATTGCATTTGCTGATGCACTTTTTCCATTTTATATATTGAGCAGACATTTCAGTTCTCTACCATACTAGACAGTATGCAGTATTGCTTCACCTTGAACTGTTTCATAAACATGCTTGCCTTTTGGTCAGAGGTGTTGGTGAGAGCGGGGAGATGCTAACAGTATAAATGCAATGAGAATCAAAGCATTACACTAAAAGACGCTATGAGCTGCAGAGCTAAATGTCTTCGTGAATTGCTCAAAGTCTGCCCCCACCCCTGGGACCAATTTACCTTGGGAGAATCTACCAGGGGCTACTGCCATCTGTCAGTGTAGGAGTGCTTAATATTCCATTTACAGAAAACACTAAGCCTGATGGGTAATGAATACATGCAACATGTTATTAAAAATAAATAGCTTTGTCCCTTGATTTGATCTATTAGGAAACATTGAACAAAATATACCATATTTTGTCATTTTTATGCAACATGTTGCAAAGACCCTTTTGCCTCCCACTTTCACAACACACAATCATAAGAGGTTTGACCATAATTCTTACATAAATTGATTCTGCTAGTTTTAGAAAGTCTCTCTCCCTCATTTTCTCATACACCCACTGGAAAACACTGCTGCAAAGAAAGTCAGTTTCACTTCCAAATCTTTAAAAACATATAAATAACTTCTTTTGTCAAAAACTACAACTCACACAAGCTGGAGCCTTGTCAACTTTGTTACTTTTCAAAAGATTGAACTTATATACATAATTGTATTGCCAGTGTCCATTAAAAGAAACCAGACTTTCTTGTCCCTGTTTTTGTTTTTTTTGTCTTTAACTTGATCATCTTGACCATGTTTTAGTCTGTTTTAGGCTCTAGTAGGCAGTCTATAACAGAAGAAGGGTGGTGATGTGCTTTGTTGTTAACGTCACTGAAAAGGTTGTGTCACCACCACACTCACAGCTGCTACAAGAACAGCACAAATATATTGAATTATTAAATTCATACAGTGTAGGTCTGATGAAAGAAACAAATCTACATTCTCTGTAATTTTCCTCCCTCCCACACATCATTCAACATATGTATATCTTTCTATTTTAGCACCAGATCTACCTTTTTTTTTTTTTTTTTTTTTTTTTTTTTTTTTAATTGACAAAGAAATGAGAGAGTGCATCACTGAAACGAGAATCATTGACATACTTGTGAAGAGCAGGCTTAAGCCTTTAATTCAATAACATGGCAGATTATAGGCAGCTTAGATTCCACCTTGGCTTGGAGTGCTCCCAGCGGGGAAAGGATCCACTTGGCCTGAAAACATGTTGGTGTGAGAAAAGTGCAGTGTCTAATGAAGCCACAGTAACCTCCAGGAGCAGTAAAGAAACACACCAAGTCACAGATATCTGACCGTATTTATACATTTCTTTCCTGTGCAATAATAAAACTATCCACGGACAGTATTCATATCTCCATGGGAGATCTGACTGTTCCTTATTACCTCATGAAATTTGAAATCTCACTTTGTGTAATGAAGTATAAACTAAAATGAAAATGCAGCTATCTGTGCATATATTTCCATTTCCCAAAATAGGATAAAAACCCAATATTCAGACATATTTATGGGAAAGTGCCTCTCAGTGGGCTTTTCCATTGGTAGTGAATGACTGACTGACATCTGAGAGACAGTGGTGAGGCGTGTTGTCAATTTCTGTGGTTTACGGTTTGTTTTTTGCCACCTAAGGACAGTTGAAGCAAGCTGTACAAAAAGAGTTGTGTTTCTGGCCACTTAGCAAATGTTTCTGTAGCTGCTCCCTGATGCAGGCAAAAATGATTGAGAGCATTGATATTGAACCAAAATAGTGAAGGTGCAGAGCCATGAAACCATAACCGTAAGCTGGAAGCTGCTATATAACTCCATGCAGGTGCAGAAGTGCAGGGAAGCCACAGGAGACGGCACAATTAAGGGAGAGCTTGGCATTGTGCCATTAAAAGATAAGACCCGTGGCATGGACCTGGAAGACACTCATTGTTGAGAAGGCAAATTTGCAAATATCAAAACTAACAGCAATAGCACCGAATTGTCAACATGTTAACCTTGTGTTTGCCTAATATTTTTGGGTGTTACTGCTTTACTAGGGACAAAAATCCACTGAAAGTGTTTGTTTTTCCCCACTGACAGGCTCAGATTGTTAGAAGTGCCTGACAGCATTAAGAATAGGATTCCTACAGAGATAGACCTTTTTGTTAAAGAATAAGATCCTTTATCTAGAAACTGCCAGTATATAGTTTGGTTCAATGCCTCTAGACTCCCCTGACAAAAATATTCATTCTATCTCACATGTGAGTTGCTAGTCTACCACCGACTCGATAGGTTAGTTTGTTTATGGTGTTGTGTGACCTTCAGAGGCGGAAGAAGCATTCAGAATCTTGACTGAAGTAACAGTCCCACGCAATGAGTGTGTTGTTGAGTGTCCTGGCATCCATTCAGGGCTAAGGGGGTAAGTGCTGTCAGCTTTGTATATATTTTTGATGATTGAAACTAACAGAATAACATAGCACCATAAAATCATAGTTTACAAAATAGGATGGAAACATTTGAACATATAGGTTCTTAGCTTTAAGATATTTCTAGTCTTCTCTTTGTTGACAAGCTCACTTTGCATCACTATTACAAGGGCCATATAACAGCAGCAGCATCACTCTTTACTCTGAAATTTGATTGAATTGAATTTTGAAAGTTGATTAATGTTTTCAGTGCATAAAAGCCCATGTAAAGCAAGAGAGCTTTTCTATACCATGTGAATCATCTTCAGTGGTCTGTGCCTGTTTTATCACTGTTTCCCAGTGAATCATTTTCCTATCCTGATGATTGACTGACTGAAATTACCAATGTACATGGGCAAAATCAAATAAACGACCTTTCCAAAAAGAAACCACTAATAACATCTGCAGAGGTCTTCACACAAAACTGACATGCCAACAAAAACGCCCAACCTTTCACGTGGCAATTATATCCACAGCTCTCCAACACCATTCCTGTGCCATAAACACTGAAGATGTGAAAAAAGGGTGCAGGTGACCTCTGCATTCTTCGTGTGTAATGACTTTGCATAGACAGCATTTACCCTGCTTTCAGTCAGCGACAGAGCTATTTCACTTTGGCCTCTGTCAAAAGGTTCCACTTCTAATTTTCTAAATCTTGCACTCTTTTCTCTACAAATGTACAAAAAGAATAAAGGTTTTAAAGTCATTTACAGTACACAATGAAGTGTAAGAGCTCTGTTTACATCCAAGACATGCAGTACGTGCCATTTGAAACCAAAATTCCTGTGCTTCTCATTGCTTCTCATCCTTTGTTTGCTACACTGACATTTTTCATATACTGTTTTCATGTCACACAAAGACTGTGTCACAATAAGGTGTGTGTGTGTGAGTGTGAGAGAGGCATTTGTCCATGAGCCTGTCGTATAAAGGGCCTGAGCAAACACAGATAAAGTCACTTGTGGAATGTTCTCAAAAGCACATGCTGCCTCTCTGCCACCCTGCGACATTTTGAAATGGCTACACAAAAAAAAAAAGTGGGCAGGTGGAATTTATAAACTGCAAAGCAATGTGTCCAGACTTATTTCTATGAGCGTCAGGTCTTTTTTTTTTTTTTTTTTTTTTTATGCTAAATAATTCATACTGCTTTTTTCTGTATGATTTGTAATGCAAAAACATAAGATTCCAGAAAAAAACTACATGGACAAGGCTTCTATGTCCATGAGCCACACAAGGCTGCACCCGGTTAACAACCCACACACTTGAATGACACCAAATAATATACTGATGCGATTCATTGGCTTTAAAATTGGACGTAATGGCTCAATTTATGACAATTCTAAGAGTAAAGTTTGAATGTGTGCAATGGTCAGAAAATGGTCTCAGTTCAACTGCACTCTCTTTTGTAATAAGTATAATGCTAAAGTCTTTTGAGACCATGCAATGTCACCTGCAGCTCTTACTCTGTCCAGTGCACCAGAATTGCCACATAGTCTCGAGTTGTTCTGGAGACTTGGCTCAAGCCCAGTGCAGACCACCATGCAATGCAATGAGCGCGGTGTTGTGAAATGAAGAAATATTTGATGGAAGCTGGCACGTACAAACTGAATATCTTTCACACACATTATACATTTCACTCTCAGTCCATCTTCTGACACCACACAGTTCAGTGGTATTTCTGCTTGAAATTTCACCAAAAAATTAAATAGTTGCAGATTATTTTTCAGTGAATCCACTGACCAATTAATCAACTAATTTATTGAAAAGTGAATTGAAATTCTCAGAAATTGTGGTAGATGAGAGATTTTTCTTTCATATAGATGGCTTTTTTGTTTGTTTGTTCTAACCTCACCTGCCTCTCAAAAAAAAAAAGAAAATCTAGGTGACGCTTTAACCAGACCCCTCTGAACATGTGCAGTGCTGCGTGTCTCTGGCCTTTCTTTTAAACTAAAATTGGGAGGTTCTGAACAGAGCCCACAGTCACAGAATGCATGAAGCCTCTAGTGGGAGAGGTCGATACACTGTGGAAGGGGACACGGATGTTCGTCCAATTAAAGATTCAAAAGCTCCTGTGTGGAAGTCAGTGTGTGTTTTTGTTTTTTGTTTTTGTTTTTTTTGTGTATGAGTGGGTGGGCCAGAGAGATGCAGGAAGGTTTTGAAAGAGATGAGGAAAGTTTTCTGTTTTACCAGTAACTCCATGTTTCTATATGAACATCTATCATTACTGTCCCCTCCCTTGTAGAAAAAACTGTGTCCATATCAGTGTTGAGGTTGAGCGCATACTTGTTTCAACATAGATTCCAGTTAGGATAAGCTCCCCCCCATCCATATCAGAAGCCCCTTTTGTCATTTCCTCTTGACACTTGTTATGACACTGCATTCACACTGCACTGCAGTCCAACAAATCTCAGAGCTCGCACCTTGTGTGGTGGTCGAGACAGCATTCATTGCTTGTTTAATGGCAGGGTGGTTATTCATGCAAAGAATATGTTACACATTTGAACAAAACTGTGAAATACCTCCTGATGTTTTCTCTAAGCTGCTCCAATTTCACATTCAATATTGCATGTGCATATTTGATGCCAAGCCATGGGAAGAGGCACTGGAGTTTCTCAATGTAACAGTTGTTAAATATGATTTTTTTTTTTTTTTTTTTTTTTTTTTTTTTTTTTTTTCCCCCATACTGCCCGTGGTGGCAGGCATAGCAGACCTTTGTGCCGTGGTTACTATAATGAACACACCGACTGTATCGAGAGTGGCATACCCACCTTAATCACCACGGTTACTGTAATGGTCATGGCTTGGTTCGGTCTAGGAAAAGATTGTGATTTGGGTTAAAATAAGTACTTCGTCAACATTAGACGATCTTTGTTGTCATGGTTACAATAATAACAATGTGGTTATCTTTGTCTCAAGGTCGTGGAGGGAAACAACATACTCTGCTACTTTCACATAGGAATTGAACACCACTCTCCTGAATACACCACATCACCCAGATGTCACCTAACAACAAAACGTAACTATAGGTCATGATAAACTGCTGCACAAACAACCTATGGGCTGTGTTTTTTTGTTTTTTTTTGTTTTGTTTTTTTACAGGAGGAAAGTCTGGTTTTGTATTTATCATTGTATTTACCCATGCACATATTCCAATTAATTAACACAATATTGTCCTATTTTATGACAACATTTCAAATAAGGCATAATACTGGACATAAATGGCAGCTGGTTTGAGTTTAGAATGAATAGCAGCTCACTAGAAACGGGGACATTTAGCACCGGGCATCTCTGGACTAGGGAGGTGAAATCTTGAATTTGATTAATTTATTCTTCATTTTTCAAAACGCGTTACTTTGTAAAAATCATAATGCTCAGCTTAAACTGGTCCGTACATACAGAAAGACGGTCCATTGATCTGTAAAACCCTAAATAATGAACACAAATGACATAACACAAAAATCTATTTATATTAAAAAAGCCACAAATCTTGGCATTTAGCTAATTATTATTTAATTCCCAAATTTTACATAAAATACAAAGGCTGATGTGGTAGATGTAATGTCTATATACTGTATATTATATCTTTATATACTGTATATTACAAGCTACTAAATGCAGCATAACATTAAATGACACCAGAAATTTAACGCAGACAACCAGAATTCTTAAGATCCCTGTGGGGTGAGAAAAGGGGATTGACGCTTCAAGAAGATGTGACCCACTTGGCTTAACCTGCCTTTGTTCAACTTTGGTCTCAGTGCCAGCTGTGACACGTCTGCTGCTGTCAACTGGAATCATGGGATGTAGAGCAGACAGATGAAGAGGAGACAGTCTGCATATACATGTGTGCTTCTCCAGTACTGTCCGCGTAGGCGAAGATGGCAGCTTTAAGTGCTGCACGTCTGTGTACGGCTCGGCCGCCTGGGAACACACCGACCATATGCACAGTAATGTTGGCAGACAAGCAGCGTTAACGGCGGGAGAATGGCCACTCAAGTGCTGCTCTTTTAGCCTAGCTTGGCTCCTCTAGTCTCTTAGCACGTGGAGACAGTAAGCACACTATACACATGATACATGTAGTGTATGCTAATGAGAATACATGGAGTTATAAAAACTCTAGTTTCCTCCACTGGAATGTGTTTCTTCACAGGGGACTTAGTTGAAGTTGAACTCCTGTACATTTCTTTGTTCACTTGTAGTGTCAATTAAAACCCACAGAGATGCAGCTCCCTCTTGAGTGATTCTGATATCAGACATACAATACTATTTGCTCATATGCAAGCCCAATGGGGTGGAAAGAAATAAATCCAAAAAACATCCAAAACCCACAAATTCTTTCATCAATCATCAATGTACAACACAGTACATTTAAACCCCATATGACTGAGGAAAATAGAGCATTTAGGGACTTAACACAGAAATGCACTTTAAGCTAAGAGCATTATGTTATTTCAGTCTTCTGTAAATTGCATCTGTGCATTGAAAATATGTATCAATTGTATGTCAGGAATTGTTGCTGTCCCCGGATCTCTCTCCGATCCAGTAGATGTTTTACAGTAATGACCTGCTATGTTCCTTATCTGCCATGACTTTTCAAGATGCTAGAAGTGGTCCTGTAAATGAGTCTGGTTTCTTCTTTCCAGCAAGAGAAAGCTTCCTGCTTTAATTGGAGCTCCATTTATGAGGAATAAAGCAACTGGCAGTCAGTATGCCTTTATTCATTATAGGCAACATATGTATGTCACAAAGAGCTTAATTTTCCCTCCTCCAGCCATCACTTCTAAATATTTAAGTGGGGGGTGACAACACTGCAGTAAAGCTAGATGACAGAATGGCTGGCTTTAAAGTAATTTAAAAAAAGAAAAAACAGCAACCGAACCCAGAAAGCAAGCTTGATAAAGACTGAAAAACAATTAAACCAGTGAGGGATTTAACTCTGACCGAGGTTAAATTATGACATATTTTTATTTATCCTGGAAGCACATTGGTGTGTTGCTATGTTCAAAAACAAAAAACAAAAACATTCATGTTCATTTACGTTCGTGTTCATGTTTAGACAAGATTTAAGCAATAATCAAATAAATAACAAAAAAGATACTCCTCAACACACCATCACTGTTATTTCTGCACATATATGTGGCCAAAACATACTAGTTTGTGTGTTCATTGTCACAAAATGGTGTTAGCTCATAGGTTAAAGATGGTAAAGAATGTTTTTTTGTCTAGTAACCATCCACTTTTTTACTTGAGTTAGAACACTAAGCAGCTAGCCTCAGCCCGTCTCGATAGCAACCGACTGTAGCCTCCAGTCTGCCCTGAAGATGTAGAGCTGCTCAGAGGCCATACTATAACCTCTTGTCTTGTAAATGCAACGGTGGCTGACGCATTTGTCGAGCGACAATCACCTCGACCTGCTCCCAACAAGACACCATGTTCAGCGGTAGGGAGAAAATTGTTGCATACACCCCTGTCACTCCAAAGTAACTGTCATTCTAGGAAGTGTGTGACTTCCTCCTTTGCTCTCGTTATAATTACTTCAGCCGCTTTGTCACTGTGCAAACACGTCATTTTCGGGCACTTGCTGAAACAGCTGATGCTTCCCCTCTTCTTAGGACAACAGTCTCTTTTCAGCACCTGGCAGCTGTTTTCAGTAAAAAATAAATAATAACATAAAATAAAGAAAGAAAAGAGCAGTCACACACACAACTGCTATTTGGTGAACACACTAAAGCATTTATTAGCTTAAGAGCCAGATAGCTTTATCAGGGGTGGGTGGAGACCAAAGCTCAAGCTAACAGGAGATTGAATATTGGACTTATATTCATCAGCTCACCTGATATATGACTTCATATGAATGCTAATGTTCCTCTGTGTCTGTTTGATGTGCAAATAGACAACTGTTTGCAAACACATTTGCCAAATCTGCTTTATTAGGTGGTAATATGTCAGTGTATTATTTGCAACTCTTTGTGCTGGCTGCAGGTTACAAACATAAATAAAATATAATATATATAAATAAAATAAATAGGCCAATGCAGTTTTAACAAAAGTACACTTAGTCCAGCTATTCATTACTGTTTTTATGTTTTTTTGGGGGAAAAAACAATGTCTATAAAAATATGCCAGCATGGAGTTTTTTCACAGTCCAGCAACAATGAGAAATACTATAACAAAGCAAATGAAGCAAAACAAGACACTCTAGAGGGAAAAAAAAGATAATATTTGGAAAACAAGTTCTTGCTTACTAAATTTCATATTATTTCCAGCAAAAAAAAAAAAAAAAAAAAAAAAAAAAAAAAAATCCTAACTTGACTTAAATAACTTTGAAATAATCAATTTATTTGCAAGGTTTTGGTGCTAGACCTTCATCAGGCAAATGGTTTTTGACAATGATTTTGCCTGCTACTTTGAACATCTATTTAGTGAGCCAGGTCTAAGAGCAGTATGAATGAATCCAAAGTGTTCTTCTCTTGTTTTGTTATTTCCAGAAATCTTTCAGCTGTGCTCAGCCATCAGTCATATTTACTTAACCTCCTCATTTGACCTACTCAGCACCCACATACAATATGAAAGTTGCAATTGCATATATTCTTGTTGCATGTTATTGGTATACTCGCCTTAATATTGCTGTGTAATAATCTGATAATTTAGTATATGATCATTTTTTTGTTCTTGCCAAAAAATAGCATTTCTTTGTCAGTGACCACTGAAAATGTCAGAACAAAATATATACAATGTAATAAAATATGTGCATTAACATCAACAGACTGAGGGATCTGTAAGCACTTGATACACCCAGGAAATCTTATCAAAGAAATGTTCTTTATGATTTTTTTTTTTTTTTTTTTTTGGACAACTGGGCATCTTTTTGAAGATTTTAATATAACTTTTGAAGTGAAAATTGATCACACTGACTGGGTCTTCAATGAAATGAAATGCTGTAGCCAACCTCTGCTTCTCAGTGCCGCAGATAGGGTCTCACTGTGCTAGAAGATGCCTGTGGTAGTTTGATTCTTGAGATGGGCTGTATGTTGCTGTGATTTCAGACGAGTGGGAGACTAGCTGTTCCCAGAGCATAGCTAGGGCTGACTCAGACTCTCTAACCCCTGCGCCCCAAATCACACAGCGGTGTTATCTGCCAGAGGATACAATCAAGGAAACACATCAAAGTTCAGTCTCTGGAGCTGGTCTGCTCACATGCATGTCTACAGTGTGAGCCTTGTACACAGACAAACACATTTATTGAATCACTCACTAATTGCACATGAATACTCTATAGCATGACTCATAATGAAAGAGCAATTAGGCCTCTCTATCACTGGCTTTGAACCAAACGGGATTTGACTTTTATGCAGCGATGCTGCTTTCAGCATCTGCAGGCTAACCACGTGTTGCTTTGTCTGACCTGACTGTCAAACCTCAGGGAGGACCAGTGGGCCTCCTGCCCACCCGAATGTCAGTACCTTCCCTCCCTCCTTTTTGTCATCTATTTCAGCTCCTCATTTACATCACAACCTTCCTGCTCCCATTAGTGGTGTAGCCATGCGTAACGTTGGTTGGGATATATTCCCATGCCTGGGCCTGAGTCCAGAACCAATGTGCTTTTCACTCCTGAACGGGATCTCTCTCTCTCTCTCTGTGTGTGTGTGTGTGTGTGTGTGTGTGTGTGTGTGTGTGTGTGTGTCATGTAATCCCTAGTTATAATGTTGTGGGAATTTCAGCATGTGCTGTTGCAACAACATCCTCATCTTAGCCTGCCTCAGTCCGTCTATCCAAAACAAGTCCAGTTTGTCCCAAATCTTGTTGACATCAGACTGCAGGCAAGCGTGACACATGCATACATATTGATGATGCCATGAAGTCATTTATTCACCAGCTGATTTACATTGCAGGGCAGGGAGGTCCTAAATCAAAGGGATTTCAAAACACTTTAAAAGATTTGCAAATTAGATGAGACAAGCTGTTTATTTCTCTAGCATGTTGTAGCTTTTGGCCCTAAACTTCATTTTAATCTTAATTCCTTCATTAGGCAAATTCGACAGTGACTCCCTCTAAACTAATGCAATTTTCTGAACATGTCTAATGAACATTGCATGTGAGCGCATGCATTGAATATAGCCTCAAAACACACCAACACATTCATAAGCATGTAAGCACACAGACACACAAACAATACATAGCTCTCAATATTAATCTTTCCCTTGGCCGGGACTCACTAAAACGTTATCTACTTGTCTGGTTGGCTCTAGTCTCGAGGGAGGAATGTGCATATGGCAGAGCCTGGCGGAGCAGAGTAGGTAGGGCAGACTTAGATTTTATATGCTACGGGAGGCACCTTTTTTTAGAAGGACTGTGTCTAGTCTGCCCAATGTTCACTGATTCTCAGTGGGTAGGGAGCAGAAGCTTACTCAGTTGGAGGAAAAGTCTTATGAGCTTTATTGATCACAGGCTCACAGAGAGAGCGGTCTCCCTCTGCATAAAACAGAGCTATTTATTGACAAGAAGAATGCAACAGGTGAGGTAGCTGAAGAATTCTTTAAAATGATAACCTCAGTTGGGATTTTTAACAATTAAAAAAAAACAAAAAACTCCAACTCCAGATTTGCCAAAGGAAGATTATGGCATCAATACATGTCTGTGGAAAAAAAAATCATACATGTTCTGCTGCACACATGTAAAGATCATACTATTTGCCTCCAATTCGCTGGGGAACAGTAGGATTATGACTCTCACGGTACATGTAAATCTATTGATGAAATTTCTGTTTTTTGAAAATTATTTTTGACATAATAACAACTATGATCGTGAGGTGTAGACAAGTCGAAAAGTAGCATTCTTTTTAAAAAGTATTTCTCCAATAGTTTGCCACCGTGTTGCGTACAATAGCTCAAACTGTGCCAGAGGAGGGGTATATCTCATTGTTGCGTTGTGCAGCAACATTAAATGAATAGAATGGAACTGAACATGAACAAAAACTTGTCTTGTATTGAATTGTGTTAGAACGTTTTATAAACTGAGCCTTGAATTGGGAGATTGAAAATGCCATTGGGGAAAGGATTGAACTCTGGGGCCTGTAGGTGAGGACTTTATTTTTTTTTTTTTTTTTAGTACATGTCTGTAAATGCTGTGACCTGGAAAACAGATGGATGTGATTGGGTAGACAGGGTTTGAAGCCACGGAGGTGTCTGTGGTGGCTGTTTAGCCTGAAAAGCTGCTCCAGAAAAAAGCACAGTCTTTCCATTTCTTTGCCAACACCCTGCATGAGTGTGCTCCAGGTGGTTTGTACAGCCTGTGGCTTGCATAGCTGCACGCACAACAACTCTGTGACAAAGTTCAATAAGCCGAACCCCCCGCATCATTTCCCTGTCTTCCGGAGACGCCAGGCAACAGTTACTGCTCCTGCTGTCCACGACTCGACACACACAGCAGGTGCATGAGCGAGCACAGAAGTTAATGCCAGTGCTCTAATTTGAAGATGCTCAGTTGTCTTATCTTATTTGGGATCCTGCTGCAGTGAGCTGGGGGGGGGGGGGGGGGGGGGGTAAACTGGGGCTGAATAGTTGTTTACCAGTCCACAGTTGTTGGCAGTTTACCACAGCGCTCGCTCTGGCAGCAGTCAGCACATGGCGTCTGACCCCCTGTTGTACACACACACACACACACACACACACACACACACACACACACACAGAGAACTGCTTGTTTTGTTAAGCTGTGGAGATATGTTAACCCAAATGTGTGTGCATCTGTGTGTGTGTCTAGGAAATGAATCCCCAGCAACAGGTAATTTATTATTACAAAATGACTGCTCATAGGAAAAATAAGTATTGTGCATGATTGATGGACTTGGACACAAGACCCTGACTGAGATGTTGAAATGTGTTTTCAAGGCTGAGGTTAAAAAAAAAAGAAGAAAAGTTGTTCTGTTCCGAAAAGACGAGGATGTCAAGTAGCAAGGACATCCTTCAGCACAAAAATTTAGCAGAACAGCTGCTTTAGGGATTGACTGGGCTCTGAGGGGAATAAAAAGGGCCGTGGATATTTTTAATGACAAATATTAATCAAGTTTGAGGTAATTTCCTGAACACACTTAATGTGAAATGACAGATACATTTTTACAAATCAATAAAAACTGTACTGATTATAGCAACTAGAAAAGAAATATCTTGTTTTTAAGTGGTAAGCAATTGTGTGTATGGCACCAAGTGCTGAAACAGACAATGAATGCTAATCTTATTTCTTGCTTAGATTAGACATATATATATAACTTGAACTACATTATAATTTATATATATATATATATATATATATATATATATATATATATATATATATATATATATATATATATATATATATAAATTATAATGTAGTTCAAGTTATACTGTCCATATGTATGTACCTGTAAATTCTTGGCTGCCTGTGTCAAGAGATGAAGAGAAGAATCGGTTATTTCCAACAACAGATGGGTGATGCTGAGATATCAGATTTATATGTGATGGTCAGATTGTCCTGACATGAAAGTCTCATGTTGCCAGGTACCTGTGCAACCCTGAAGAATGTGTTTGTGACAGCAAAGCTGACTTCCCTCCCTGAAGCCATCACCGTCCTTTGGCCAGTATTTAACAAGTGACTATGCTGTTTGAGGATGAAGCTTCGGTATTGTGGCATACCAGGACCAACGCCAAGCTGCATGTCCCTCACAGGCTAGAAGTTTCAGTTTTTCACCAAATGTAGACGATGTTAAGTCTCTGTCTGCCCAGGGCTGTTTTGTTTCTATTGTGAAGCCAGTTAGTATGCAGTCACTCCTGATCAGTGATCACATGACCTGTGATTTGTATTTAAATCAACCCTAACGAATGGTTGAGGAAGTTGTAGTATTGTTCTCATTGTAGTTTGAGTCTTTTGCCACTCTTCAGTATATAGGCTACAGTTCTATACTGTTCATTAGGACGAATGTACACGGGTGAAAAACTGCAACTTTTGGTTTATCAGTCACATAATTCTTATCAAACACTTTTTAGTTTTCAGTTCTCTTCATAGACTGATTTTAAGCAGTTATTCGCCAAGCTGATTATTATCATACATTTTTAAATGAATACCACTATGATATTTAATAGCAAACCACATATAGGAGCATGTTTTGACAGCCCCTTGTGACATTTCTCAAGATTTAAGTGTTTACAGTGTGTTAATTTGATGAGGACTGCAGTAGCCCAGTAATTATGTGTGTCTGTGTTGCTAAAGATTATAGGATGTGGGTTTTATTTGCATCTGTAATATGCAGTGTGCCTGTTTTTAGTTACAGCCTGCATAGGCTTGAGCACATTAGGTTGTGTGCCTGTGTTTTAAACAAGGACAGCAGTTAGCTGAGGTACAACACCTTTTCTCTCATTAGGCTCACTAAACAGGATAATGATTCCCCTGAGAATCTGTCTCCATCGCTCTGCTTGCCCTGTCACTCTCTGCATCACCATCACCATGGTGATCAAAGCCAGATGTACGCACTTCTGTTGCCGCCAACAAAGCACAACTGTACTGAATGTATTTACAGTTGTCACTCTGCTCAGTGCCACAGCCCTTAGGGAATCTGCAACGTACCGCAACAACATTCGACAAACCTAAAAACAGTCACACACACATTCTTCGACTGAAATAACAAAATTTGAATTTTACCAATGAAAGTCAGCTCCAATTATTGTTCCTTTGTTTGTACAGCTAAAATCACAGTGTTCCTTTTTCTTTTCCTTTTTTTTTTTTATTGAGCATTTGAACACTAAAATAAAGTTGAAGCAGTTTCAGCTCCAGAATTGCTTGTTTTACCACAGTTTCAACATTTCAACATAAACCCTTTCTCACCTTTCTCTGATATTTTTAAATGTTCTGCCCCTGTGTTAGTCCAACATGTAAGTATGCTGTCGTAATTGTGATTGATCTGACAGAAACACGTGCAATCTCATAACTGGATTTTTTTTTTTGCATCTATAGTATCAGTGACTCTTGTTGTTCAATTCCTCTCCTATTTATGGTTGTTTTTGAGCACGTGCTGGGCTGGAGTTTGTCCCCAGTACTGCAAGCCAAACTACCAAGAAACCAACCAATAAAGACCAGCTGCCGCTGATAAAAACAGCAGCGAACCCAACAGTACAAATTTGTTGTGACTACAGATGAATGAACATGCAGAAAGTTCAGACCACAGGATACCATTCAGCTGTTTGAAGAGGGAATAAATTAGCGCATTGGGACAGATAGTGAGATATATTCAATATCCGTTGTGATATTTCGCATGATTGCCAAATATGTTATTTGTTTGAAAAGTGGTGAGGGATGAGTTTTCCATCTTTCATTTCTTTTTAACAACAAAAAAACATCAACAAACATCTCAGTGAGACAGAGCAACAAAGACAAAGACCTGAAAGAAGGCAAAAATTTACACTGGTGTAATGCAGCAGTGATCAAAGAAACACAGACAAGACACACAAAAACACACCTGCAGTGACAGATGGAGGTAACCCCTGTAAAGAAGAGAGAGGGCAACACAGCGCTGCAAGAGAAACTGGTAGTCAGAAATGAGGGAGGAATAACAGAGATGGTGGGAAGAATCCATTGTTAATTTAACTGAGTGTTCAGGCACAAACACAGCATAAGCACTTTGCACAGACATGAACATTTCATCTAAGATCAGTCTGGGTTGATCTATAAACCGGAAAGAACATGGAGAGCTCGACACGTCCCTGGGTGACACTATCAGGGTGTTGGTTTACCACCGTAACTGTCTCCTCCTGGATCTGAGCCCAACAACAAGGTGACTCGGCTTGGGCTGTGCACTGACTAGTCAGGTTCTGTCACGCAGCGATGCTCTGTGGTGTATTCACAGCTACAAACAAAACAAAACAAAGCAAAAGAGAAAGAACATGCAAAAGACAGTCTCCCCGCACTTTTAATTTATTATTAGTTGGAAGTGAAAACAATTGGGAGCAGCTCAAGGATTTCTGCATTAATAATCAATTTTGCTTTTACTACCTAAACATACAATAAGGAAACTCTGTCAGGAACATGAAAAATGTTTCATGTCTTTCAAGAAGATGTGACTTCTAATGGCTGAGCCCGTGCTCTGAATATTAAGTTAATGTGCAATTCATTTGCATGAGTACATTTTTGTTTTGTAGGACATGTAATGCTCCCCAGGGGCCCGTTTCATAAAGTCTGCAACATGCAACCTGAGATTTTTAGTCTCATTTCTCCAACAAATAAATAATAAATCTGAGCACTGTAAATCACCTTAGGGAAACAGACCCCTAACTACTATTTTTACAACATAACAATGTGACTTCTCTGACACATAACGTCTACAAAGTTTCAGTGACATTTCTTAGTTATTTGTCTGACGCATTTTAATTTTAGTTGGTAAAGCTGTCTACACGGGCTGTGTGACAGCTCACATTTCACTCACTCAACTGCAACCTGACATGTCTTTTCAGGCTTTAAGTCAATTTTCTTCCATCTCACATGCCTAACTGCAGTGATTGTGTATTGCGCAGTGGAGAGCTAAAATGCAGGTAATCACAGGGTAGTACTGTGGCTGAGCGTTTCCAGTGTAGACACTTTAAACGTCTGATACATAGCCTATGCCAACACTGTGTAAATACATCAAACTTTCTTGTTAAAAAAACAGATATTGTTAAAAAATAAATAAATGAATAAAAATAATTGCCAGTGAGCGTAATCCAGGCAC
The DNA here is from genome assembly GCF_046630095.1 of Trachinotus anak. Taxonomy (NCBI): domain Eukaryota; kingdom Metazoa; phylum Chordata; class Actinopteri; order Carangiformes; family Carangidae; genus Trachinotus; species Trachinotus anak. The sequence goes on along the minus strand of NW_027273862.1, from coordinate 21,147,284 downwards.
AATTACATTTCCACCAAAACAGATTTGACAGTAGGAGCGAGGGATGGATGCCTCCGGTCTTCCTGAACTTTCTCTACAACTGTAACCGACACCATCAGCGGTAGATTAGAAAATGACTGTGCCAAGCAACCTGAAAATAGAAAGTGGTTTTTGCACCATAAAATTCCACAGTATGATATGTACAGGCTGTTATAAATACAGCAGTGCTCGCTCTTTGACTCTTGGGGAAAAGAAATAGTGACAAATCTGTTGATCTGCTTTGTACTCCCCCCCACCCAACCCCATCTACAAATCCTCAGACACATTTTTAACTTCATCTCCAATCAAAGAAGCCCAGATTGCAATCTGCTCCACAATATGTTTTGCTCCACTTTATTAGGCCCATAGATAAACCTCATGGCTTGAACACAGGCCTGTGAGTAATGAGGGCTCCCTGAGCATAACAAGATCCTACCATCCTTATGCTCCCCTTCTCCTCTCAATTTGTAGTGTCGATGAGTTTAGCTGGTCATTTTCCTGCTTTCCTTCTGAAGGAACAGACACACACAGATGCTGTAACGATATGTAATCATTTTTTAGATCTAGCGAGCATGCAGGCAATTAAAGAGAATGTATTGTCAATATACGCACCTCCAGGTTACTTACTCCTGATGAGGACAAAATGTATTCTGGGTAATCACAATTAGACAGAGTGCTCTTATATCTGAGACACAAGCACAAACCCTTTGTGTTGCAAGGTTTTTTGTAAATTAGAGCAAACAGTGTACATTTCTGTCAAAGACTAAAGGCTGAATTCATAAAGCATTTGGTGCCAACTATGTATTTGGTGTATTGTTAAAAACCTGAAACACTTGTAAAGCAGAAGCGTGTTTACAGCACATTAATTATCCCGTATTAAAATCATGGCACATCCTCAGAAAAAGCCATATTAGGTAAAGGAGAAAACCTAGAAGTCCTGATCAGAATTTCAGTCACAAAACCGAAGAGAACTTCAGCGACCCAGATATGGAGGTAATTCTCTGTGGCATTGGAAAGAGTGACAAAAAACAAATGAACTCCTCTGAAGCAGAGGTTTTACAAAAAGCTGATGTACTGAAGGAGGTGTCTGCTGGTACACCCTTGCAGAAAGCCATGAAAGACCTTCAAAGGAAGCGGTTTGATTTTAAACTGCTCAGTAAAAAGCTCGGTGCAGCTGGCTAAAGCTAAATCAAGGCCGCTGTAGGGGATTGGTTAATAACTACTTTGCTCTCCCAAACTGCTGAGTGCATCTCTGGGGAGGTGTTTGTCTCTGGCTCTGCTCCAGATGGGTACAGTTGTGTCCCTCCCAAGATATTCATCAGCTGACAGGCTACAGAAAGCAGAACCTGTCAGGCAGTGGGTTAAATGGTTGGCAAATGTCTCTTTCCCTGTACTTGTCAATTCTGTCATTGTCCAGATTGTATGGGACTCTATCTAATGTACATCTGTGACTGATTTATGCTTTAAAGGAGGCTTATGTTCGGCACAGTGATGTTTAACGTCATGTTTAATTTATAAACTTGAGTGGTAAAAGTTCACATATGCTCCCCAAAAGCTTCGAGTTAGGTGTGAATTTCCTCTAGAAAACTGAACAATCCAAATACACAAACTAAAAGCACTCTGGATTTTTATCATGTGTACACGATTATGTAACGTTTTATGAGTCTATTCATGAATCATAAGAAAAGTGAGCTTGTGTACCAAATAATGTACGGAGTTAAAAAAAAAAAGCACTGCACACTATAGCCTCTTGACCTTATATGCTGTGCACATAAGGCACTATATTTTAGAAGAGTCCAATAATTAGCTTAAAAATCAGTAGGTAAAAATAAGAGAATAGAGAAACATACAAAGGTCATTTACAGGCAGTAAATTAAAATAGTTCCAAGTAAACTGCTGATAGTGACCACGGATATTCCACTTACAGTGCTCTCTATGCAGCACATTCTCCACACACGTTCGTACATTTGTCCGCCCGTACACTCACGGTCATAAGGGCTGCACACAGAACATCCATTCAGACCACTCAAGGACATGACATTTCCATCATGCTTGTCCTTGCAGCCAAGCAGATGTGGAAAGTGACAGTACAGGGGCTAAAGAAACTATTGTGAACACTCGGGGACTTTAAAACAAACAAACAAACAAAAAAAAAAACAAAACAAAAGGACTAAATCATCACTTGGGAGAATTTGTGCACAGATGATCTGAGCACTTTGGAGCTGTGTTGATTTCCTCATGTTGTCTCCAAAGTGTTGATCTTTAGCTTTTTTACAACTGGCAAGTGCTGCTAACTAGTATTTTCAAAGTTGTCAAGTGTTCAGATGATTTTGAGTCCCTCTGTACTTCACCAGTGACAATTATTATAAGCTAGCCATAGCAAGGATGTGATTAGTTTCTGCTCACTACAGTGATTGATGATGATGATGATGATGATGATGATGATGATGATGATGACGATGATGATGAACAAAAACGAAACACTAACAGCCACACAAACATTGACATGCATTCATTTCACTCCTGTTAAATATCTTAAATCCATATCCATAAATCACAGAAGTTTCAAACACTTTTTGCTTCATTTTATTGTAAATTGATCTATAAAAATGAGTGATATGAATAAAGATACGCCAGTAGGAATGTAGAACAAAAGACAGCATCAATCTGGTTAACCTGAACTTGTTTCTTTTGTGAATACTCTGACACTGTTTTGTCTCTTCACTATTTGACACTCTGTATTAAATGTTCTCACGAACAACTAGTGCAACCAAAATCAACTTGTCAGAGGACATCTAATCACTTTTCCATTATGTGACTCCTACATACTGATCCTTTGTATATATGTTTATTGTTTTATAGAATACAGATAACATTTTGATGGTAAATACAATTAGATCAATGTTTTGAATATAAAAGACACCCAATTGCCCCACAAGGATTGAAAATGACTCAAAGGAGAAAGAAAAACATAGAAAATGATTAAATACCAAAAATAATACATGCTGATATAAGCTTGAAGTCTTTTTAAATGAACATGACTAATAACATGCACGTTAAAATAACTACCACAGAATTAAAAACTAAAACAAAGGTAGGATAAGATAGGGCAAATGTTTCAAATGAATGCTAGAAGCAATTATAGGAAATGTGAAAGAAAATAGGAAATAATTTTTATTTAATATTGCATATTTCTGGATTACAAAGAAAGTGCTCAGCAACATTGCATCGTTTACTTTGAGAGAAAAAGTTATTCCCATTGTTAGGAATATATAAATGATAGCTAAACACTTTTGGCAATGACTTTGCGGGATATGGTATAAACTCTGCTCAATCTATTTGGCTGTTTTTAAGTGTTTTTTGTCAAATAAGAACTTTTGTAAATCAGTCCCTGTTTCATAAACCTCTGAGGACTGTGGGCCAAATGTGACCAGTGTTCTCTGCTCTACCTGCCAGAGTTTTCTTTTGGTACCATCAAGTGTTAAAACATGGTCTTTGTGGAATGAACAGCTTTAAACAAATGTATTTTGTTTAGCTTTAAAAAAAATCCTTGTTTCCCTATTTATTGTTAATACTTGTTATTTAGTTGTGGTGTTTACTCCTGAAAAATCTTTTACAACTTTCTCTAAATATAACTACATTTTCTTATTGATTATAAAATTGTTGAAACCTTTTTGGTCACGTTCAGAACTTGCTGTATGCTGTACTAATTACAGAGTTATTACAGAGACAAGAAATTAACCTCATAAAGCCCGGAGTCTGGCCAGGAGAGCCTCGACATCTGACTCTCCATTGGTGCTGCAGCTGCTGACTGCAGGACCAGTGGAGGATGGCTGGAAGGCTGGAGGCTCTGCTTCAACCTCCATCTGTTTCTCAGCCACTTTAACTGTCTCTCTCTCCACCACCCTCTCTCTGTCCAGCCCGTAGCTGTGACCCGGGGTGATCCTGTACCTGCGGCCTGTCTCCGAACACGCCGCAGTCTTCGCCCTGGCTGCAGATGGATGGGCCTCGGACTCGTTATGGGCCTCCTTGGCGGGGGGAGCTTTTACCACCGCTGACCCCACATTTATATTCTGTCGAGAGCGAGACGTTTGCAGAGGTGCCTTGTTGTTTTCTGTGAGTGAAAAACAGAGAGAGCAATGAGCAAAACTGTGAGAATGAGAGACTAAGAAGTTGATGCGTTAGTGACTAATTAATATGATTACATATTAGATCACAAGCAATGCAGAGAGTAGGAGAAAGGGTTAAAAAAAGAAAAAAAAAAAAAAAAAAAAAAAGCAAGCGAATGAATAGAAAATGTGTCAGTCAGTCAATCACACTGCGGCAACAAAAAATGATCGAGTAACAGAGATGATTTGAAAAAAACAACCAGCACATAAGTAATTATATACACATGCAAAGAAAAAAAAAGCAAAGATACATACAGTATATTCACATAAGCTCACTGTACTCACTGTTAGTCTGGATGGATACACACATGAACACACACTATGTAAGTGTACACTGTGTATACACACGCTGATGAGGAAAATTTTCTGCAGCAAAATGTGGCATGCGGCCAGCTCAATATGATGAAATGGATATGGCTGATCAACCGCAACAGAAACTCAATAACATTGTGCGTCGCCCTTTTCCAATCTCCCATTCTCTTTCCCTTTTCTCTTACATGACACCCTCCCACCCAGCTCCAACTCCCCTGATTCCACCATCATCATCCATTCTCCTTCCTCCGCTTTTCATCTCAGCTCTACGCTCACACAGCAGTCCTCTTCATCTTTCTTATTTCTCTTACCCACATCTCCCCCACACCCACCCATCCACCGTTCTTCTCTCTCCTCAGCCTCCCGCCCTCCCTTCTGGTTTCTGACTTAAAACACACACCCAGACAGAGTGGAACAGAGCGACGGCCCAGATCAGACCTACGTTCTGAATTATAATCCTTCTGAGTAGATCTGAGACTTCATCATCAGTATGTGTACGCTGGAAGAAGAGGGTAAATCCATATTCATGTGACCTTGAGCGTCAGGCGGAGAGGAGTGGCGCGAGGAAAGACACCACCGCATTTAAAGTTTCCTGAGCCTGAAATGTCTGGCAAACAGGAGTCAAACACAGCAGAGCAGAACAGAGCGACCCGCTCTGTCAGCCAATCGGTAATGAGTTTGGAGCGTGGCCAGTCAGTCATGACAGTGTGTTTTATGGGCCGCGCTGACGAATGACAAGGAACGTCCCTGAACACAACCTCTGACAAATAAATAAGGATAAAAGGAGGAAAGAGAGCAGACAAGAAGGAACCGACTGCAAAATTAAGCAAAGAAAGGTAGCGATCACACACACAGACACACACACACACACACACACACACACACACACACACACAGAAGAACATTCACACTAAAACTCAAAAGGAAAACAAGAGGCAATTGGGATTTTGAAAGGACAAAATGAGTAGTGTGTTTCCCTGCTGCTGTAACCGAAAATCCAAGTCTCCTCTAATTACCTCACGCTTTCTGCTCTCTCTTCCTGTTGTTGCAGTCTCAATTGTAAAAGATGACAATTATTCCCCACTGGCGATCCTCCTGCTCCACACTCCCTTATCATGTCCTGTTCCTCTCTCCTCCCTCTAAAAGCCTGTCATCTACCCCCCATGCTGGTCTCATGGCGATGCCCCACAAAGAAACATTTCCCTTACAAATCACACACTCACAGATTCAGAGCTGAGGTTTGGAAAATTATCAATTGTGGTAAAAGTAATTTGCATTTTAACATCTTGTTTACGCTTCTGTAGAAATTTTACACTGGTGCAATTTCTGTCATCTTGGAGAGATGTTCTATCTGACATAAGTTGTGACTCTTTGAATTGATATTTCTTTTGGTATGCATTAGCATGAATTATCATTTAATTATTTTCTGCTGTACATGGGCCCTTGTATATAAAACACATAGTTAGGTAATACATAGTACTGTATTAATATATCTTTACACTTCAAAAAGAGATTGAAAAACCCACACTTCAATAAAACCCCTTATCCAAAAGTGCATTTCTTTTCTTCCTAAAGGCTCTGGCCTTTAGTGGTGAACATGATCAAAGTGCTGGCAAGTTCAGTTTCTTCTCACTCTGGCCGCCTGTGACACCAAGCTGCCCCTTCCTTTGAAGCCTCGCTAGCTTCTCAACATATGTCTTCATCTAAGCTGTAAAACATGTCTGAGAGATGTAAAACACGTCTCATCTCACGGGTTGTGCTCCTTTAACCAGCAACTGACATTGGTTTTACAGCAGAACGAGTCAAGTGGAATCTCAATTGAGAGAGCTGCTTTGGATTATGATCAGGAATTTGAAGTTAAAACTGTTGTCTTTTATTGAACACACGCTGCGACGGTCGAGGTGAGCATTTATCCCTCTCAGACAGTTTGATACAGGTTTAGATATGTGATCTGATATAGAAATCATACATGCCTGTAGAATCAGCCCATTTCAATTAAGCTTAAACTTTTTTTTATTTCAGATTCTTCATGGTAAATGACTGAGGATGTTTCACAGGCAATAACTTCATTAAACATTTTCTTTTTCTTACTATCAATTGTCAAAAGAGTCTTCCATCAATTTAGCATTACACTCCTACAACCTTGTTTAACTCATAATGCACAGTTAACCTGTAACCTGACACCCCCCATCCAAGAAAACCATGTAGAGATTACTGTTTGTCAAGCCTTTTGATCACTGTCATAACACTGGTCTCCTTTGAAACATACCTCCTTAAATTTTACAATAAAAGTCAGAATGGGTATAAGAGATACTGAACCAAAGTTACAGAGGCACACTCATTGTGCTAGACATGTTTTTTTTGCGTGTGTGTGTGGAAAACACTTTGTAGCCGTAGCTACAAGTCTGAGTCTATTCTGTGTCAGCATTTGCAGCAGTGACATGGTGATCCTGAAATGATTTGCACCCATAGAAGAAGGAGACTTAGTGTTTTCAAACAAGGTATAATTTGTTAAGGTTGAGTCTGGTTCAAACCAGCGTCCCATCAGTCGTATTTTACGTTACATATTAAAAAGCAAAACCGACGCATTCCTCTCCTTTGTCAAAACCTGCTGCCTACATTACCCACAATGCCACTCGATGTAGCCTCAAGCCTCCAGCAGAGATGACTTCTTTCTAACTGCATATCATGACCCCGACAAAAGCCACAAGGCGAAACGTGTTGGTCACATAAAGTTCATCCATTTACTACAAGCGTTGCTGGAGTTTTGACCTCTTCTAACTCCACAGCCACAGATTTTTTTTTTACTACTTCACCCCAACCAACACTGACTCAAGTGACATCAGCTGAGGTAATTTATCAGACGCCACACAGCTCCTTCTGGGGCCACAAAGGACTTTATACAAGACCTATAAACATACTTTGATGTATAAAATCAGTGGAGTAGCAATAAGCAGCAACAAAAGGGACACAATTTTGGACAGTCACCAAGAAAGATGCAGTTTTCACTTAAATTTTGGCAAATGGGTTTGTTTACCATGATTTCATGGTCATTACCATCCATCTAAATCTATCTCTATCAACAACACTAAATGGAAACATGTCCTAGTAAATAAAATGGCTTATTGCTTCAGTTACTGCCTTTGACCAAGAGCAGTTAGGGACAAGTAGTGTAAGTTTCAGTTTCTATCACTAGCTTTGTTGTTACCTTGCCTCCGGTTGACTGCTCCTGCAGGCAATGATTCTGTCAGCACTTCACTGCTTTTGAAGCTTGCCGTTTTCTTAAGAGTTAAGTTGTTGATGCCACTTTTAAAGATTTGTTGCATGTTTTGCATGCAGTGGTTTTTTGTCTCCTTTCTGGCAGTATAGCACATGGTGCATTCTGATGTTTTTTTCCACCACTGATAGAACAGGATCAATAATAAAGAGGAACAGACAGATAGATGTAGATATAGCATCTAATCTTCACAACTCAATGTGTTACAAGCTCACTAGAAAACTTCCCCTGTCCCATATTAGACAGTGTGAGAGGTATTCCTTTATTACCTTTGCAAATAGCAGCAGAAAGGAGCTCACATTTCCTCATGTAAGATCATTTGCTCCTTTTATATTTGACTGATGCAGATGAGCTTTTACTTATCTCTCTCCCTCCTCCCCACTCCTGCTGTCTTGAAGTTTGGAGAAGTTAGGAGACAGGCAGGCTGAGGCAGGGAGCCTCAGCAGAGATACAAAGTGAAGTCTAGACTGCAGCAGTACTTGCTTGTCTTTTTCTTTCCGACTGTTATACCTACACTGCCTGTCACCATCGTGGTGACGATGAACTCATATACATGAAGAGCTGTTAAGAGATTGGAGCAAAACAGTCAACACATGAGAAAGCCAGGAAACTGGTATTTTCCAGTGTCTGTAAAACATGAACATGACGTGATTTTGCTAAACTACCAGTCTATCACAGCTCTAAGACTGTCGCTGTCCTCTGCTTTGCTGGAAGGCAGAATGGAGACGAAAAAGTTGAAAAACAATGATAAAAGAGCAGGCAGACTGAGCTTGTTGTGTGTCTTCTTGCTCTCAGCTTTGGTGTAAAAGTTGTCTTTAAACTTTAAGTCTCGCAGCCCCCAGCCTTTCAACCAGCTACTCACACTAGTTCTGTTGCAGCACAAGACAAGTAAAATCTCAAACAAAACAGACTAATCGCTGCTCTGAATGGTTTGAGAATATCAGGAATTTCAAGATGGAACCATGGTGGTTTATTAAATGTCTGATAGGATGGCATTTTGTAGGAATGTAAAAGGCCCTGTCCAATAGAGAAAACTGAGCGTTCACATTTTCCTCTTGTCAGATCATTTGGTCCATTTGCATTTGCCACTTCAAATACAGATGCAGATGAGCTTTTCCTCTCATCCCCCCCAACCCACCCTCTCTCCACTCTTGTGAAGTTTGCTGTATTTGATCACTTTAAGAAGAGAGTAGTCATGCAGACTCACAAAAATACAGGCAGTGAAGTGACTTCTTCTCTCTGCAGAGTGACTGACACAACAAGCTGAAGTTAGCAAGATCAAACACACACTTCTACACCCGCCATAAATCACAACACAGTGAGCTGCGTTGGCAGTTAGCTGCATGTTCAGTCTAATGATGACTATTTGCCCTGTTTTTTTTCCATCTACAAGTAGAACATCACTTCACTGCACAAGGATCAGGTCATGAATATGGAGAAACAAATCAGTTTTGTGCAAAATGTATATTGAAGAATGTATATAAACTAGGGAGAAAGTGATAATGATTGACTGAAAATTATCAATTTAATTATTGATTAAAATACCATATCAGATAATGGTAAGAAATGCTAGATGCACACATTTGCAGGCATAGTTGTCAAAACTATATTGAACTTGTAAAAGAAAAGTGAAGCAGCAAATCCTTATATTTGAAAAATAGAAACAAATGACTTTAAACAAATACAACATTGGAGATATATATACACACCACCTCAACACAATGACACAAAAATGTTTTGCATAGCTTTTGCTGCTGAAAGCAAATTATCAGCCATTGGTGCAAAGCTAAATCATTTTAAGAGTCTGCACGGCCTTCAGTCCGCTTTTTCCATGGAGATTATTTTCATTATCATTTATCTGACAATTATTGTCTAGAGTAACCATTTTATTGAAAATTTGTCAAAATGTAGTAAAATACAGCGAAAATGCCCATTATAACATCCTAGAAGCCAATGTGCCATCTGCTGGCACAATGTCCTGTTTCATCCAACTAACAGTCAAAAAATCCCAAAGATAATTAGTTAAAGAGAGAAAACCACCAACAAATGCTGACATATGAGGGGCTGTGACTGAAAAAAGGTGTGGCCTCTTTTGCCTGAAGAATGACTCAAACAATCTGTAGATTACCAAAGTAGTTTTGATCTAATTCATTTTCTGTAGATCAACTATTGATTAACTGACTAACCATTCTACCTCTAAATTACTTTTCTAGCTGTGAAATGGATATTTTTCAAACGCTGCCAAATGCTGGTGAATATTTAGAGTACACAGTAGACGACAGGAATTTAACAATGGATGGTGAGCATTCTTCTGATAAAGTGCCCATTTACCAGACTCTGTCCAACTCTTTGCAATAAATAGGGGAAGTTCTAAAGCAGTTCCATTAATACAGGGCTCCAGACTAACTTTTTCACTGATTGCACTGCAACTTTCTCAGTTGGTCACACCAGTACATGATTTGGTCGCACCCTTATTTTTTTATTTTTATTTTTTTGCAATTGTCTGGTATTAGTATGGCTAATTAGGATATTTGACAGTCTTCCATTATTTACTTATTCTTTGGTGGAGACGTCAGTGCCAGCATCTATCATAAATGATAGACAGGAAACAAAGGCAATTCTGTCACCAGTCTTTCCTCACAGGTTGTTTGATATCACTCCTATAATCTGGGCACAGGCCATGTGGTTGGCATACATCAGATTCACACTCAAGCCACTGTTCTTTTTCATCAGTGTGATCAGAGATTTAGAATTTTGTAAACAGGAGTTCCTCCTTTGCTATGCTCAGGGGTTAGATTTGGATTTGTGAGGAGAGGGAGCCATTGTTGGTAATTTAAAACAAACAATCATGAGTTACCTCAGTGTCTCGCTCCTTGTGTGCACCTGTACTCTCATCATCCGTTGTGTCTGAGTCGTGACCTCTTGTTGGCTTCCCTCTCCACCTGCTTCCTCTTCTTTCTCCTCATTTTGTTTTTTAATGTAATCGGCTACAGATGGCTTCATCTTTGGGACACACTAACTGGATTGCTAAATGGATTGTTTTGCACGTTTCATTAGTGCATCATGCGCCTGTATGTAGCTGATGAAAGTGCAGGCAGGAGAGTGCAGGTAGTAAGAAAAAACAAAAAAAAAAAACTACTTTCAACCTCAACTCAGGACACACGGATCACCAAAACAGCATAATGAATAATGATCATGCACTCGCATGAATGTGACCATGTATGGTCACAGCCCTAATATGAGAACATATGAAAAGGCTTGATGATTACATTTATCTATTTATTTGGCAAATCTCTAACAAACTACATTTTTCAATTATTTACTTCAGAATAGAAAAAAAACTGGTGGAAAAGAATGGAAAGAGAACAGAAGGAACAGAAACCTGAATCAATGACAGACTGAGCAGGGGTTTGAAGGGGTACAAGAAGCAGCAGAAGAAGAAGCTCAGAACTCCCTCCCCTCTAATGGACAGCTTTACAATGCCACTGAGACCACAGATGCAAAGCAGCCTCATCTATTTGTTTATATGAGTAAGACTGTGTGTACTGTGCTGTGGAAAAACTCTGATTTTACTTGTTTGTACACATAGAAAGGAGACATGCAGAGGAAACCTACATTTAGAGTTGAAAATGTATGGTAGCATAAATGTGTGTGACACGCCAATGTCACCGAGTGAGTCTTTTAAAAGGTAAACGCTAGCAGCTTGTTAGTTTGCCAGTGTGCATTAGGCTGGCTGTAATTAAAGATCATTACCTGGCAACACACCAGTCATTTAAGGTTTGTCCCCTGCTTGCTCACTGCAGTTAACTGTGTGTGCAGAGGAGCCTGTGTAGCTTCTCTCTTACACAGAAAAACAACACACAGGATTAAAAATAAGGAGGGGCAGCAAGCAGTGAACGGAGAGTGGAAGAAGGACAACAGTGGAAGAAATGGGATGATGAGGGAGAGGATAGACAGAACAAACAGCCTCAGGACAGTGGCATGATTTGAAGGCAATGATTGTGATTTGGACTAGACTAAAATAGAGTACAGAAAAAGAGAGGGAGGAATAAGGAGAGAGAAGATAAAATAGGAGGTGTGGGGATAGATTGTTCAAACAGCACTATAATAATCCCTGTGGGTAATGTGCAAACCAGCATGGTTATAGGTAACTGAAGCCTGTCCTGCTCTAATGTATATCGAAGTGTTTTCCTCTGCTGAGCTGTGATTTGACCCCCTCTTCTTCTGTCTCTCCTTTCTCTGAGTTAACAATCCCAAATATCTTTGTTTTGTTGAAATACAAAAGAAGAGATCATAGAGTAGGAGAATCGTGGGAAAGCAACATCATATGGAAGCCTTTTAGAATGATGTGTGCCAGTGTGCGTTCATGACTGGGTATGGATTTTTTTAGTCGTCCTTATTCTATACAATTTCTCTGCCACAGCATGATCTGGCTCAATCAGTGGATTAACAAAAATAAACTGAATACCAGAATGGGTGTTTATTTATCTTTCAAGTCACTTACCAAGCAAAAAAACCAGACATTATGCTGTTCCAGCTTGTGAGGATTTGCTGTTTTTTTCTTTGTTTTGTACTGTTGTAGATTCAACATCTTTGGGTTTTGGACTGTTAGTTGGAAAAAAATAAACAACCTGATGACGTCAAATAGAGTTCTGGGAACTTGTGATGGGATTTATCACTATTTTCCAACATTTTACAGATGACCGATTATTACATTAAAAAAATAATAATTAATCGCAACTCCAGATGAAGTCTTACATCTTGTCATGCCTGCTGGAAGCCTTTGTTTTGATGAAGTGATAGTGATGATCAGTCCAGAAAGAGTTGTTGGCCCATTCCAATCGCCACTTTGGTACAGGTAATTTGTAAAGGCCCAAAGCTAGTTTTCGGAAAATATCCTGCTCATGTTATTTTTGAGCTTACACATGTGGAGAGACTTTAATTGGTTTTATAATGTTTGGGAGATAAAAGCCACCTGTTATTTCAAGTTTAAAAACTATGAGTTGAAATTAAACCCATATTGGTTTTATTGTAAACTCATAGTTTTTTGGTGATGGTGATAAGGAAATCTATGAACTCACTAAGGGAAGCCTGTATAAGAACCAGAGCATTTAAAAGATAAAACGGGGGCAGTTTCTTGATATTTACTGTATAGGTCACTCTCAACGACTCACCTACGAAGAAATCTTTAGCTTTAATATTCTTTAGCTGGACATCACAATGGTTATTGCACAAGCAGTAATGTGTACATAAGGGACACACTTATAAAGACACATTTAATCTGCAATGCAAAAGCAGACATGATTGACTGATATTAAAATCAAGTTTACATGACAAAGTGAAAAAGGAGTTGGTTGGGGTGCTGTGGCGGTTTGCTGCATAACACCAAAAAGGGCGATGTGGAGGATATGAAAGGGCTGTGCTGGATGTCCCTGAAGTCTTCTGCCCCTCCAGTGTGAACCCCAGCCACTATGAGCTGCAGCCAAGCATGACATTGCGTTAGCATGCCTTGGTGAGTCTAACAATGCCTCAAAAGTGAGCCCGGTTCCCTGCCACTAGTACTGCTACCCTACTGGCTCACACTGCACAGGATGCTGTGCTGAGAATAAAAAAATCAAAATAAAATAAACAAAGCTTCTGTTTGTATGAAGCACAAGATTCACCTCTCCAGTGTCACATGCAACTGATAAGACATTTTCCAAGTCAACAACATTGTTGTCTTGCCAAATTCATTCGAGTAGCATTTTCAAAAAGTGACTGACAGACAGCTAGCATAGCTCAATATAGACACAAAACTGTGGATAATTGAAGGTTTGACTGTTGCTGATGGAGCAAAAACAGACATATCTGATGTGTGTGGCAAACTGTTGATATCATTTTAGTGTAATGGTCACTATGTATACCAGAAATAATGACTTTCCTCGCTTTCAACTGCACTGCCATATGATAAAATAACTCTGGAGAAAGAAAATCCATCTCAAGCAAGTTTTACATCTCTGTAAGTTGTTAAAATGTATTCATATGTCTCAAAACTTGCTGTTCTTCAGGGGATGGTCAGCAGTAAGACAAATATGCAATATGTTACAAAATGGGGTAAAACTTGCAAAAAAGGTTATGATCCTTTACAAAATAAAAACAAATCTGCCTGCCTGTATAACAAGGAGGAAATACACCTGGCAGATGGTTGTAGCAGCCTGGGCTCTTACTCCTGCTTTACTCTCATTATCGCTACATGCAGGGTAATGGACTGACAATGTTTCCTTACAGAGGGACAGCATCGCTTCCTGGGGTCTCTGTCTCTCCTCTCACTCTCCCTCTCTCCATGTCTTCAACACACACTCGTACACACACATATAAAAGCGGACATCAGACACAAACACAGCAAGACACCCTGACAGACACACATCACTGCATAGAGGCAAACACACACAGACATACACACACACTCTTTTTAATAAGCACTGGCTATTTCACTGATACAGGTGTACAGGCAGCAGACTCTGCTCCCTCTGGCATGCATTAAACATATCTTGTTTTCAGGCTCTGCTACCTGTTGTTGTTTATGTGGTTACTGCTGGTAAATATCCCCAGCAGTCATAGACTAATGCATATGTATTTCCTCTCAGTGGCTTCACACTAACTAAGGTTTTCTATCACCGCTTTCTCCAGTGGTGTACATCTGTCACACTGTGAGAAGAAAATATTGATCCTTCTCAAACCTCCAGACACAAAGCTGAAACGGACTCGCAAATGTTTCCGCAGACAGATGGATGGACAGAAGCATAAATTTCTCTGTTAGCTTCTAATCAGTCAGTTACATGGATTAATGAACTGGATGACTAAGAAGTTAATATGATAGAAGAGGAGCATTACGACAGTGTTGTTTTGTGTGGTACACACACAGACTCCTGTAGACTCTAGAGAACATAGCTGACAGCTGGTGTAATCCATCTGTATCCACAAGACTTTTTCAGTCCTCATTTTTCTGATGAATTCTTTTTCAATCAAATAAATTTTGAAAAAACTGTAACAAAAAATGTAAAAGTTCTTAATAAGAAGATGATCGGAATCAGAGTAGAAACTGTAGATCGTGTTCTTGTATTGCTTCTTGTGTGTAGACAGCATTTAACATTTAAGAAGTCTGGCCTCTTTTGTTAAATGCAAAAATAATTTATAGTCATCAATGCAAAGTATCAAAAATCTGACATTTTATCAAAACGCAGATCAGTTTAGGGACATTTAATTTAATATCCACCACTATTTACAGTAAAAGTGGTCATTTAGCAACACAGCTTCATCTGGGTGACATTCATGAACATCCCTAAATGCAGCACAAGATACTCATCGACCGTCTTAACATTAAAAGGTGATTAAATATTTAAACCTTCAAACAGAAGATTTCCATTATTTGTCTCGTCTAGTCCCTTTAAGGTGTTTCTTTCTCGCCATTGTTCCTATTGCCAGCTGAGGGGTTGTGCTTAACACTCAGGCCGACTCTGACAGCTCACAATATGCAGAGCCAGTCCTGCCAAACAGACTTATGAATTCCAAACAGCCTGAAGTCATGCTTCATATTTCATTGAAGTTGAATATTTAAAAAGATCAACCCACTCAAAACCCTATAAAACCTATCGTTCTGGGGCCTTGTGTCCTAAAAATAAAATCGCATCTGCCATATCGCATTACAAACAGCCACATCAGCCTCCATCTCTTAACCATTTCCCTCTGTCTGTTCCCTCCTCTCTCTGACAAAACCCATCTGGTAACCAGCCTGTCTCCATCAACACAGGTTTTGCTCTCTCTCTCGCTCTTTCAAACAACCGCACACTTCTTCCTTCCTCCTTTATCTCATTCACTTCCCTTCTCTCCCATGCTGTCTGGAGCTCAATTTTTTTCCCTTTATTGGTACTGTAACTCTCACCCCTCAGCT
This sequence comes from Trachinotus anak, assembly GCF_046630095.1. NCBI lineage: Eukaryota > Metazoa > Chordata > Actinopteri > Carangiformes > Carangidae > Trachinotus > Trachinotus anak. Next base: position 21,131,578 of record NW_027273862.1, on the reverse strand, counting down.
GTCCTTCAACCTCATCTCTTCTTAGGGGATCGCACAGACCACCAGCTAGAAAAGATTTCTTTCCTACTGCAAAATAGAACTGCTTTCTTACTTGAAAAAGTGAGCAAGAAAAAAAAAAAAAACCCACAAGATGTGACAAAATGCAGCAAAATTAGTTGAGAGAGACTGCAATGCAGCTAGTGTCTGACAGCACAGTCTCAGTCAAATCAAAGTGATCCAGACTCCAATTTCAAAAAAAGTCAACATCGACTAAGCAAAGTGCAAGAAACGGACAGGGTGGCAAAAGCGAGTGTGTGTGATTATGAGTTTCACCCTCATAACGCCCATAGCAGCCCTGAAGGCTTTGCCTGGCTATAAAATAAGAATAACAGAATGAAGCGTAAAGCATACATTTATCTGGATATTTATTATGTCATGAGCTGAATTTGAGCATATCCATAGCATTCATTTGCCTCAAAGTGTATTAAGTGAAGCAAAGACATCACAGTGCATTTACAGAGGAGCTCATAGCGTAAATGTCAGTGACTGATTAAACTTACTGGTTACACTAAACCAAATTTAAAGGGCTTAATATTGCAAGTATCAGAAATAAAGATAGATAGATACTGGAAGAAAAGAGTTAACTTAAAAGGAAATCCTCTGGGATGTGCCACAACAGCATTCAGTAACAACAAGCCATTCTGTCACTCGTTACAAAAACGCTTCTACTTGAGAGAAAGCAGAATTAAATAAAATATATATATAACCCAGTGACATAATTAATAACTTTAATTCAAATATCCTCATAAGAAGGAAACGCAAAGGAAAACTTTAGTAGGTAATATCAGATAATATCACACTGACTGTGCATTACTGGTTAAATTTATGTCAGTGTCACACCCCATTTAAGCCTAATAGTTTTGAATGTATGTATTGCATGGTAATGGAAGTCATTTTCAAATGAATCAAAAATTTTGATTAACATGAAATCATTCATGAGGACTCTAACCAGATATACTGATACAGAAAACAAAAGGGCTTTATATTTAATGTACTGACCGAAATTTACAATATGCTAATGTTATGCTTCCACTTGATTACAGATATAATCTTTGATGTAGAAACTTGACACACACATGCAGAAGCCTGTGGGCAGGAGGGTCTGCACACATCCACCCACCCACCAGTTGGCAGGAACGAAATTAGATCAAATCAACTCATACTAGAATTCAACAAGCCAAGGCAGTGAAATACAGAAGGATGTTGACATAAAATAAATAAATACATTAATATCATGAATATAAAATTAGAAGATCTTTACACCCGGTGCTGCCCTGCGTGCGTCGGGTGCCGAGCGAGAGAAGCAGTTTTTTTTTGTTCCTACTGTCTCAGTCAAATTAAAGAGAATGAATAGATATACCTAATGTAGGGAAGAGACATCAATGGAGAAAAGACTACAAGTTAACAAAGAGTAGCAGAGAACAGAAAGTTTATGAAAACCTTACACTTCTCACCTCAAACCTAGTAACCAAGTAAAACGCAGATGTGATTGTGTGGCTTCTGCCTGTGAAAGACAAGTGAAGTAGCTAAGTGAAGACAACTTTGGATTTTCCGGCTTCACTAATTAGAAAAGACAGCAGCAAGCAGTGAGTCCACATCCCGGCTTCAGAGCAACCCATTAGAAACTTATGGGTCACGTCACAGGCACCACATCTGCAATCCACTGTATGGCTGAAGGGCTTTGAGAGCTTATTGTGCCACGCACGCACACACGCACAGAGGGAGAAAGTTAGGTACTGCCTTAGTGTCATGTCGCTCCAGAGGAAATCTGGAATTGGCAAAGTGTTTTGTGTGTGTGAGTGTTAGTGTGTCTATTCTTTTTCAGCAACTCAACTCTGTGAGTCATCAGTGACAAGACAGCAAAATTCACATGGCCCCACCACAGTGCTTTGGGGTAATATCGCTATGCTCTCCTGCAACCACTGGAGCTCACTGACATATCAATGCAATTAGAATCATGGCTGTGTCCCAGTGAAGGTCAGCTAGCACCACTCAGACAGATAGAAACAGAGAGGCAGTACGAGAGTAAGAGGGCGAACGAGCAAGAGAGCGAGGCAGTCAGAGAGGAAACAAATTAAGTGACAGGGTAGCATGGATGAGTTTAGCTCAGCCTCTGTCCAGGGGCCTCTTCCTCGTACTCTCATACTGGCCTGGCAATTAAAAATACATGCATCAATGGTCTACACAACTCTCTGAAGAACATATAATAATACATTTACACAAGCCACACACATGCAAATGGACACAGCCATTTGACACAGTGTGTGCAGCCAAATGCATGCCTTTTTCATATTTCTTATGCACTTAGAACTGATGACCGGTCAGCCTTGTTCTATTCAGTGAACCTCTAATCAATGCAGCTGACAAATGATGCGGCGGAATAGGAGGTTGTACACATCATGGCTCAGGGGAACACATTAACCCAATCACCTCGAAACGTATGGATCTGCCCAAAGAAAGCTGTAGTTCATCTCACACACACACACACACACACACACACACACACACACACACACACACACACACACACACACACACACACACACACACACACACACACACACACAAACAAACACAAACCTGAGTCCTCTGCAAGACAGACATCAGTAGGCCAAGGACAGTGGTGCTGATGAGATTGGACCATGCTGATTTCAATCAATAGAGGGCTCAACATAAGTATATGTCCTCTCCAGATGAGGAAGCACATTTAAATTGTGGTGCTCCGTTATGTTGCCAGTTGTTAGTAAACACCCACGGGATAACTTAAAAGCTGAGTGAGACCTGTAACACTGACCCCAGTGTGTGGGGGTGCATAAGTGTGTGTGTGGGTGTGTAAGTGCAGGCAGTGAATGATTATTTTAGTTAACTTCCAAGTGTGCACAATAATCCCATCACTGGTATATAGAACACGTGTCTAATATCTGTGCATGTATTGATGGTTTAGCACAAAAGCATCCTTAACAGATCTGTCCTGAGGGAGAGAGCAGCACAAGTGTGTCATCCATCTCGTTCCTTCTGAGAGCTCCCACGGGGCCCACAGCAATCCATGCTCCCCTCAGACATGTTCTATGTCTCGACAGTCCACATAGTCAGCAGCAGTGTGGACAAAAGAATGGGTTGATATTGTGAATAGCTGGCAGAGGAACACTGCCCAAAAGGTTACATCACAGTTAAAGTTCTGACTATGACGAAGAGAGGCTCGAAAGAAAAAATGTGCACATCTGTACACAACTGTACAGCCTGCTGACAAAGTTCTAGCCTTACACACAAATAAATGTTTTTGCTAGTTCAATGCTCATGTTATCCTTGACCCACAGTAACGTGGAGCAGATGTGGAGTAGCAGGAGTTTGTTGTGTAAGGTAATTTTCTTTCTATGTACATGGTCATGCTTAAAATCCACATTCACAGCCTTCTTGTAGAAAAAAATCCTTGAAAGAAATCAAAGCACACACACACACGCGCGCACACGCGCACGCGCGCGCACACACACACACACACACACACACACACACACACACACACACACACACACACACACACACACACACACACACACACACACACACACACACACACACACACACACACACACGGTGTCACAAGTCACCAACAGGAATCAATGTACCCGGGCTTAATGTCCAAGATACAGCTGCATCGATTCAAACTGCTTGAATGAGGGCAAAGCTGGGAGGGAATCACACAGCTGAATCAATGCAGGCATTTCTATATCAGAAAAGCTTGATATGACAGGCATGCTTTTTTTAAGGAGCTAATAATGTCTTTTACTTTTCTCTCCCTTGTATCTGCCGGTCTTATCACCTCAACGAAAGTTCAGATGGGTTGACCATCTCTTGCTCAAAAGAGGTGGAGAGGGAAAAAAAAAGAACAAACATTTGTGCTCTGCTGCCCTACGTGTTGTTTATTTCGTCTGGGGTTTTGGTTAAACAGAATCCAAAGAAGGGCAAACTTGGAATATTTAGAATCAAATTTTAGAAAGTTGTATTTAAACTGTCACAATATGCACAGTAACATCTATCCAGGTAACATTACATGTAGTACTGATTTTAAACCATTCTAAGATATGACATTATGCTCTCTGTAGGAGTCAGAATCACTTTCCTTTACCTGCAAAGAAACAATTTCAAAATGTTGCTCCATCCTCCAAATGGGAAACAGCTCTGTATGGTTGAAACTTATTACTGCAGTCAATGTACAATTTCTTTTTTTTCTAATTCACACAGTGGGATTCTAGAAATAAAAGTATAATTGCCGTGGCATTTTACTGCACATCCTTTCTCGTAACTTGGAGAAAACTAAAGTAAATGGAACTCAAGCACTGCTAAATTCTATTATGTAGTATCACACTGTAACTTTCAGGTATAAATCTAACTATGTAGAATTCCTGCCTTAAAACATACTTTGATCTAGATGTGTATTTAGTCGGTGTCAGAACAAGAGATTTGCAGTTGTATTATAAACCTGCACAGTTGTGCCATTTATTCAACGCAGTCAGATGCACGAAATAACATCTAGATGTGTGTTTGTTTTCTTTAATTAGCTAATGAAAGGAACAATGGCTCAGTGTGAGATATCAGAGCATTCAGAATCGCCTGCGGCAAAATCCTACTTGTAATTATCACAACACCAATCAGCAAACACACACAAGACAAACAGAGGAACAAAGAAGAATAGGGGGAAACAAACAAGTAAATAACTTCAGAAAAAAGACAAAGCACCGTGACAGCATGTAACACCCTCTGTCTGGGAACAATCAAGAAAGCTTTGGTGCTGTTATCTGTTGGTAGCACTGATCAGACAGGAGATATAAAACAGGGGACAAGAGCAGGGCTATGTAGGCACATGCATGTGTGGCTCCTGAATGCTTTGGAAAGTTAGTTAAATGAAAGTTACTTCTCGCTATAGCTGCCTCATTATGACTCAGTGGAGACAAATAGTCTAGCCAGGGAGGTCACTTAAATATTCACCAAAAAATACCTTACATTTATAACAACAAACCTCAGAAAAAAACAACTCTAAATACACCCACTGAAAAAATGTATTTCAGTGTGGTGAGAAATTTATTTTGCATAAGTAAAAGCACAAACAAATCTAGTGCAACTGGGATATGAGGGTATAGTACTGGGTCGTGAAGCAAGGTATTTATTACTGAAACATCAGGGAAGCCTTAGAGTTTTGCTTTGGTAAAAACATGTCACATTAGTAACTGGAACAACAGTTGCCGGTGAAAAGCAATTATGTAAAACTGCAGAGCAACTGGTCCCACTTTGGAGAGAGAGAGAGAGAGAGAGAGAGAGAGAGAGATCCATAAGTTCTAACAAGCAACAGGTGCTTCCAGAGGGACAGATCTAATGGGAGGAAATGTGACTAATCCTTAATGTTTTTCAAAATAAATTACACTGATAATGGTACAAAAGTGAAATTGTATTACTTGTTTGTATTTATACTTGTTTGTCAAGATCAACTATATATAGTTCAATTTTTCACCTTGCTGAGACAAAAAGCATCCCGCAGTACTCATCAACTAGATAACATGTTCATTCAGCTGAGATAATGACTTCATCGAGACTTTGCTTATGTCAACCTTTATAGCTAGATGAGCCAGGCAGGCTACACCATCGATTGCAAACCTGAAAATATAGTCTTTCTTCTGATTCAGAGCAAAGCATAGGCAAAACTTGGGCTGAAACCTGGCTTGTAGTACATCCATGACAACAATTACAGTAGTCACGTCAGTGATGCTATGCAGTAGCTCTGAGCATGCACAAATCAGATTTTGTTTGCACTGATTTCATATCTGCCAAACCACTTGGCGAGGAGACCAAGCTTACATTGTTATTGGAATTGCTTGAGTCTGGACATAATCAGAAATCTCTAAACCCAGAAGGAAGATAACAGCAGAAGAACCAGCTTACATAACCGGTAAGATCCTAGGGTATTATCCCAGTGTACAGCATACACACATTTAGTGCTGGTTTGCAACAATAATCTTGTTCAGCTGCAGCAGATAGATGTTGATGAAAAAAGACTGAAAAAAAAAGACTTCAGTTAATAATTATGCTAATAATGATGCCACATTCACCAGAATGGCAAAGTGCTTGATATGAAAATCTTAATTTTCTGGGATCCAATTTTTGCCAACAAGCAAATCAACTACAGTGACAAATTTATAGGATTGACACTGTTTTCTCAGGAGCATTGTCTTTTAAAGGACAATATGAGGCTGGTTCTGGAAAGCTGTGTATATTGGAGCATTAACCAATGTTTAAGTATAGTAACTTATTAGCACTTATTTGGTGGTGGACCATTATGCAGTGGGCCACATAATGTTTCAATTAAGGGAAACACAGTTGGTTGGGGGGGCAGACTAATGATCTGAGGCTGGTAGTTTGCCAAAGAGCTAAAATTTTACTGTGAAACATAACATGGCTTTCTGCTAGACGCTGCACAAATAATTACTCATACAAAGATAATTACTAAATTCATGATGTACAAATAATTACAAGACAGTTCATCTATATTGTCAGGTATGTTCCTCTTGTTTTATGAGAAGATGTGTACGTGATGCCTTTTGAATGTGCGGTATGAAAGTGCATGCTTTCTGTATGAGGGCAAATTAGCAGTAAAGCTAGCCAGCCACTGGCTTTACTTGTATGAATAAGATCTAGCAGCGTGATGCTTGCATTTAGTACGTAATTGTCTGGGAGTTCATGTGTACCTACAATACATGTACATACAATAAATCCCAAATGTGAAAAGCCTGAAAAGTGGATCCAAAAAAGCTGCAGGACAGGAACTAAGAAAAGAGATTGTAGAGTTAGCTACTTTGCACTTGCTCCTTGTAAAATCCCAAATATAATTCAAAACCTTCCTTATGAACAAAACCCTTCATGGCCAAGCTCCATCGTGTCTTAAAGACCACACAGTTCCCCATTATCCCAATAGAAAACTCAGGTCTACTTGTGGTTCCAGGAGTTTCTAAGAGTGGAATGGGAGGCAGACATTCTCATTTTCTCTCTCTCTCTCTCTTTCTCGCCCATTCCCTCCCGCCCTGTAGTAGTAAGATACTACTGCACATCATTAACCTTGTATCTACTCTCTGCCGTAGTTTGTGCTTTGTCTTTTTCTGACTCCAGGGCTGCAGGATCAGGAACTGCCACTACTATTCAAAATTCATCGTCATTGTTATTAATTTTTTGGTTATTGCTGGTGCTGCTCTTGTCAATAACATTATCACATCTATACATACCACTGTTATTATTATCATTATAAAAACCAGTCCAGTTGAACAGAAGTACATACAGCTGTTTCTGCTCTTTCTCTCTCTCTGTCTCTCGCCTCTTCCACCTCTCCCTCCACTTTCTCCTCCCTCTCCCATTTCTCTCCTCTCGACCCTACCATTCGAAGCAAATGGCTGCCCACCCTCAGTCTACTTCTTTCTGAGGTTTCCTTCTGTTAAAAGGAAAGCTTGTTTGCTCATGTTGGGAACTGTTGGGTTTCTCTCTTTAATATTTGAAACTGACTTGACCTCACTCTGTAAAGTGCCCTGGAAGATAATTTATGTGATTGAATTGAATGAAAATGCATATTTCATACAGTTTTATAAGCATAAATACTTTAAAGGCTACAATACAATGACTTTTACACTTTGAAAAGGTCTCCCACTGTAGATGTAGACTAAAAGTTAATTTAATGTGTGAATGACTTTTAGTTGCAATGAAATTACTTCAGATTGTGAAATGATTAAAGCACTGATAATATTTTTGAATAGAGACCATGTCTGTAGAACATAATGTTCAAGACTTTGCAAATGACATCTCTCTCTCTCTTTTTTTCTCCCTCCCATGAAAGGATTGGTTACGAGGTCCTCCAAGGTCTACCCTGAATACTCAGCTGTTATGTACATAGATACAGGCATGCAAACAGCCTTACAAACAGATATACCTGGAACAATATCGCTGAAATCAACAGAGAAACCTACTGGAACAGGCTGCTTTGTGGTGCTGGATGGTGACTACTAAAGCTTCACTGGCGTAGGTAGGTGGAGGATAAGAAAGAGAGAGATGATCTTTGTAGAGCTCATGTTTTCCACTCAGCATGTACACAGGCACTGCTGTGAATAAAACACAGAGGCCTCAAAGACAGAGGAAAAAAAAGCCAAAGAAAACAAAGAAAAAGGAGAGCTATGGTAAAGAATTACATTTTTTCTCTTCTCATCACCATCTTGAACCTCCTGACATGCTGCAAGAGGGGTTCCAGCATGACTAATGCCACTTGATTGCACATGTGCAGGTGAATGTAAAGATGTGTTCATTTTTAAAGGCGTTCACACATTTACTTCCTACAATATGCATCCATTTTTCTGCTTACCATAGCAACAAGAAAGTGCGTAGCTCTCGCTTACAAATCCTTTACAACAAACTACCTGGATCTGATTGTGACTTGATTACATGACCTGTTTGAATATAACTGAACACGTGCAGTGTTAGTAAACTGGCCCCAAGACACAGACAGGCAAACACACATCATGCTAATGTCTCCTCCTCTGTGGCTCCCGTTTCAAAATGCTGGGGGCATTTTATATAGGACGACTGTGACGAATCCTGACATCTCCCTTGTTACTACTCCTCCTCCCTCCTTCCCTCACCCCCTTTCTGTCATGCAGAAGGCATTTCAGTGGCAAATGGACACAACGCCTTTGTGGCAGGGGCTTTGACATTTGTATATGCTGGTAACAAGGAGCAGAACATTAAGTCTTCATCATCTGCCCAGTGGACTGCGAATAAGTAGATGGAAGTAGAGAACTGGTTATAGGGTTGCAATGTGGATTATCTTATATCAAAATTGTGATCTGGGTTCAATTTTAAAATCATAACAGCTGTGATTTTAATTACATTATTAACAATGTTTTAAGAGGTGAATGTTTAAGATAGGGATTTTTTCTTGCAAATTTAATTTCATTTATCATCTCGCTCAATATGTTGACAGCAGTCAACATATCAGAGAGGAATACAGCATATACAACAGGAAAACATGACATTGTAGGGTTTAAGAAGAGCAGGAATACACACACAAAGAGGATAAACTGAACGAGCAAAAAGGGAAAGAAGGGACGTCTGAACGATGGAAACACATGACCAGGTGAAGAAAGGAGATGGGAAAGGTACAAAACCAGAAAAGGCGCAGGGAAGGAGAAAAGGAGAGTGGGATTTATTTTCACTTGTCAACAGCACTTAAGGCCATAAAAACATACAAAGCTTCTGCCTTCAGGGCATTGGGACAATACTGGTCAGTGTGTGTGTTTGTGTGTGATGGATGATTCTTCACATTTATGTAGTTTGTCATCAGGGTGTTGACCATGACAGGACCCAGGCTGAATCTAATCTTCCTTGAGAAATCACAAAATTGTGGCTACCAGTGCACTGCTTGTCACTGTAACATTGGTGCAAAGGTAACTGTTCTTGGTGGCAGTGAGAGCATCCTTCCTCAGACAAGTCGGAGGAACAAGAGGAACTAAAACAACACTCGACTACACTTTTTAATTTGGTATCATAGTACTGATTTCTAACCTATCCATATCATATTATTTCTCAGGAAATATCCAGCAAATTATAGCAGCACTTTTATAATAACTCTATGAGATGGTTCTTGATATCCTCATGATGACATCATGAGGACATTTCCTCAAAATAAACATCTCTTATCACACCGTGGCAACATCATGAATGAGAGAATGATGCAAACCTCATAGAGAACTGATGATAAAGAGAACTGACTGAAAGATAAAAAATAATTTTTCTTCGACTGTGGATCAAATGAAACGGAGGAAAATAACTAAGCAGTATGGCTTAATTCATCACTTTTATGAAAGCCTTTCTGTGATGCCTTGGTGTCCAAAACTGTGCTTAGGCTAATTAAATACCAACAGGCAAATATTCTCTGAATAGTATCTGTGTGGACAGTGCCCCTGATATAAAAAGAAGGTGATGACTTTACATGATGTCTGAGCCTCCTGGGTTATCTATTATCCTCTTGTACTTTCTACTGGACTCTACATAAAAAAAAAACACTAACATTTGAAAACTGCAACGTTGTCTTCCCCCCACAATGTGGCCAATTAAGGGTAGCAGGGAAACATGAGATTGCCTGTCAAGATAACTGTAAGTATGTGTGCTGTTTGTGTGTGTGTGTGTTTTTGTGAGATAGAGAGAGAGAGAGAGAGAGAGAGAGCAAGAGAGAGACAATTTGATGATTACAAACATGCTTGAGAAAATGAAACTGAAACAGCAGGTGTTTTTTTATCATTTATCAAATACAGCCGCAAGTAGAACATGTATTTATGCTGTGTTACGAATAATTTGCAAATCCTGAGTCTGTCTGCAGTTTCTCTCTCTGATTGAAATGAAAACTGTTTTAAAGAAGTAATAAATTAAGGCTTCAAATGTACCTCAGAAAAGAACTCCACATGACTACTGAAGTGTATAGGACCTAAAAGACAAGGGATGCTCATGGAAGTGGTACAAGGATCTCTGTATTTTCATTATCAATTAATGTGCTGATTAGTTTCTTTTTGATTTGCCTATAGAAAGTCAGTGAAAAAATTATAGGAAATACCCAATCTTATGTAAATAAATTGCTTGTTTTGTTTGACCAGCAATCCAAAACTTAAAGATATTCAATTTACAATGACATAAAAATGAAGTGGCAAATCCTCATATTTGTAAAGCTGGAACCAGGACATATTTTGCCTTTAGCATTTAGCTCCGTGCTCCAATAAAAAAGTACAATTTTTTGATGTTTTTCACCCTGCTGATGAAATGTGGGTTAAATAATGCAGTATATATAATGTCACGTATCACTGTACACCCATTGGTAACGCTGGTGTTCCAGTAAGCCTGTGTGTGGGCAGCTGCCTGTGTGTCCGACTGATTAACTGAGTGACCGAAACAGAAGGAGAAAGATACTGCAGAAGGGAGAGGGGGAGAGAGAGAATGTGTGAGAGAGCAATGCATATAGCTTGCCAGTTTGGCTCTGGCGGACAGTGACCTTATTTGCATGATTAGTAGAACCACTGGGGCATGATTGGCCCTGTTACATTATTTTCCCCCCTCTCTCGTCTTCCTTCCCGTCATCTCTTATTTATCAATCTAACTCTCCCTCAGTCCCCTTTTCCTTCTTTTACCTATGTTTGAAAGCAGTTCGACTATTGGTTCCATCTTTTTAGCTACATATAAAAAGATGTTTTCATTCCAATCCAATGCAATCTAGCAATGAGTCCTGGCAGTGTTGTACACTCATAATGACAGAATACATGTGCTGACAGGCAAAGCCCCCAGTTTATAACTTGTTTTTTTTTCTCCATTGGTGAAATAAATACTGTCTATGAAAAGCATGGAGATGAAGAAAAGTGATAGCAAGGTGATGGTTCTTGGACAGAAAAAAATACACTTGTACTTAAAGCCTGACAATTAATGAACATTTGCAGGAGGTATGAAAACAACTATGAAACTATTATACTACTATAAAAAAGTAAAATAAATGCATAATTTTTGCAGGTCAGATTTAGTAAAAAAAAAAAAAAAAAAAAAAAAAAAAAAAAGTCATGCTTCCATGAGGCTTGTTTTTGAGAAAAAAAAGTCAAAATTGTTCAAATGTTTTAAGAAATAAGCAATATTTTGAGAACACAGTCAAAGGGCGCTATTTTAACAGTCCAAAGTGCATGGTCTAAAGGATGTGGCACAAATGCATTTAGGGCGTGTCCATATCACTTTTGCTGTTTTAACAGTGGTAAAAACCGTCACTGCACCAAGTGCATGGTTCAAAGGGGTTATACCAAGTGCTCTTTGGGCATAACATGCAATGAACCAATCAGAGTGCCAACTCCCAATCCCTTTAAAAGCCAGACCCGCTTGCACCTTAGCGAATTGCTGTTATAATGCCGCAGTGTTTCACACAGAATTAGATTCTATTTGCGGGCAGTTGATTACATATTGTGACTGACCAGTGAGCCCAGTCCCAGCAATGTGCCCCCCTGTGGGGCAAAAGAGGGCTGAGCAAATCAATGTGCTGCAGACAGCTCTGCCAAGAAGTAACGGCACAAATCACAACGTTAGACACCTTTTATGTGATATTATGAGACATGTAAATGAATTTTTGGGTTCATTATAAAACCGTAGTGGGACAAATTTAGTGTTTAGGTTTAGTGATGGGTTTGATTTCCTACCGTATCTAAAGTGGTATAAGAATGTATGTCTTACTGTCAGAATACAAAGTGCCGGAGTGGTACGTTTTAGAGCAGCGACCGAAGGCTCACCTGTGCCAGCATGCACAAAGCCAACAAACGTCGTCAGTGGTGTCAGAAAAGGGTTAAAGCAAAGTGTTTACTGACAGATAGGACGGCGGGAGAGAGCTATGAACTATCTCCTCCTTCTCTGCAGTACATCATCTGATTCTTAATGATAATAATAATTGCTTTTTTTGTGAAATCATTTAAAAAAAAACAAAAAAACAAACCAAAAAATCTCATAAATATCACATTTTTTTCTTCTCAAAATCTTTCCTGTAAATTGTTACGAAGGAAAACTGAAAAGCGCACAGACATCCTGAAATTGAAATGGAACAGCTGTGACCCTGAGGTAATGATTTGAGATGGGTTGACATAGACAGAGTCAGGTGAAGACATTTGAATGACAGGGGCAAAATGGTGCCTGACGGCCAACCAGTTAGGGAGTGGTTTCAACTGTCATCTGTCAACATGGGAACAGGAACTGGATGGAGGGAAAACTGTGTGTGTGTGTGTGTGTGTGTGTGTGTGTGTGTGTGTGTGTGTGTGTGAGAGAGCGAGATGGCGAGCGAGAGAGAGAGAGAGAGTGTGCGTGTGTGTGTGGAAGAGGGAAGAGAGGGGATACAGAAGGTGAGTCACAAAGAGAGTACTGATGCATTCATCGACCAAAAAAAAAAGAAAAAAACACGTACAACAATAGCACTGGGGCTCGTGTTCCAGGTACAACACAGTACAGCAGAAGAGGCATCACACTATGAGATAACAAGAGGTTGATAGAATTTAGATGGGCAATGGGGCTCTCTGGAACCATCATAGGAAAGAATCAATTGTTTGTCATAAAATGTGTGCTTGTGAGTGTGTTCAGGATATGGTGTCAAGTGTCCTGTTTCGGACTGTCAGTGGGACAGTGTGTTGTATTGTCCCACTGACCTCGAACCCAACTCCTGCGTAGTGAGAGATGTTAGTCAAGAAGTGGGTGAAACAGGGTGTAAAAGGCACAAGATGTCAGACTTCGAAGTGAAAAGTGGACAGGGCTAATGAACACAGCTGAATGTGTCTTACTCATCTCACGATACTTGAGGTAGGCAAGAGTGCAGTTAGATTCATTAGAGAAAAGCTACTCTGAAGCTTTAGAGCTGGGAAATGATTACAAATACTTTTTGAGTACCTGCCAAAATGTGTCCTGAGGAGAGAGTATCAAAAACCATAAAGCTCCAAAAGGTGGCAATGAATTTGAAGCCAGATTCTAAGTCTTGTTATAAACAGTCTATATATATATATACACACACATACTGGCATGAGTAGCCCAGTGTCCAGACAGCAAGTTGTGTGCCAAATGTTTAATGAACATCGGCTGGCAGACTATCATGAGCAAACTCTGGCCCACATCACTGTTTGATGATTAGCTACAACCTACAGGGATACACGCATACACATGCGCAAACACACACTTTTAATCAATGGCTGTATAGAAACAAGACTATGCATTCAGCATAGTGCTAATAATGGCTATATTCCCAAAACACAGTGGTGAACCCTTGTTCTGCTTCTTTCTTACACATAACATCTATTTCTCCTTTCTTATTATTGTGTTGTCTAATATCTAAATTTTTCTCTTTCTCCTGACCCCCACATTTTCTACTTTCTTTTCATTATATTTCCTCTCTTTCTACCTCTGAAAACTACATCTGCCTTCCCACCCCACTGTCATTATTTTTCCTGTGACAGACAGCTACTAGTCAACTGTGACAGCCAAACAAAGAGGCTTTATTTTTCAGCAAAGAAAAAAATAATGTCTTTCGCAGTAGGAAATTATAACAGCAAAAAGGGGGCTCTCACATACAAATACAGCTGACTTGCGTAAGGATCCATTTTACAAGTCTGATCTAATTTGTAATTCATATAAGGACTATGGTAACTTCTCAGGATATATGCAGTTATGTCCTGATATTTATTTAGGTTAACTATAGTTTAAACAAGGCCATGCCAGCAACTTTGTGAATCTGTACTTGCTCATGTCAGCATGCTAAGGGTCATAATGATAAAACTAACATGCTGATGTCAAGCAGGTATATTGTTTCCCATGTTCACCATGTTAGCCCATTTAATTATGAGAACTAATCACAAACTGCAGCTGAGCGTAATGGGGATGTCATTAATTTTTCAGGTGTTTCATTGTAAATCAAAATATTGGACAAATTATATTTCTGACCTGATGATGGGCAAGAGGAAAAGTCTGAGATCAGTGAAGTTTTTACAATGCATTCTGTGGAGGACATGAATATCAGCAACAAATTTCATGGCAACCCATCCAGTGTTGTTAAGACATTTCACTCAAAACCACAAATTTCAACCTTGTGACCACCAAAGTCACCTCCACTATTACCCATAGAGAAAAAGCCAATATCAGTTGAAGTGTACACGATATTTGGAATATTTTCACTGCTTTAACTTACCATCAAACAGCCCTTTCCTTTGGCACGACAGTTTATGAACTGCCGCACCTACACTGACCACTGTATTACACCACGAATTAGCTGTATGCATTGACTTCCATTCATTGTGGACAGCCTAAACCAAACACTGACCTAAACCTAATTCAAACTTGAACATTGAAACCAAGTCTTAATCCTCTAAATGCCCTTTGAGGTTTACCAGACAAAATGTTAAATTATTATATATATAATATTAAAAACATTGCAACAATGGTTTCAAACTAAAGATGCATCAATTGCTGACCTGTCGATTCCGATTTTGGCTGATTCCGATTTTCTTTCTGAGAACTATAATTGACATCTAAACAAACATTACGTAACTTTTCTTTAATGGACGATTCAATTGCATGTTCATCATAAAACATTGACTATTACTTAACTACGTGAAGGGCGCGCTCTCTCTCTTGTCCCGAACGGGGGTAAACAAAAGTCACCAGAGCTTTCTGGTAAAGAGTTGTAAAACTCTTCACTTTTTGGACCGCTCATAAATGATGAATGATTATTATTATTGATGACCATTATCCAAGGCGCAGCAGCAACACTGGCGGTGTCGACACAACTGCGTGTTTTAAGTGTCTTATTAAGTTTGTTTTCCCGAATGTTCTTGTGGGTTGTTCCTCCATGGCTTACTTTGGCCTTACAGGTATTACAAATTGCGAGTTTTTAGCTGCCACTGCACTATGCATGACATCAACCACTGTGCGTTATATGAGTGTAACCATGACCTGCGCAGACTCAGATATATGTGAGACTGATCTGCCGATCACCGG
The DNA here is from genome assembly GCF_046630095.1 of Trachinotus anak. NCBI lineage: Eukaryota > Metazoa > Chordata > Actinopteri > Carangiformes > Carangidae > Trachinotus > Trachinotus anak. The sequence continues at coordinate 21,115,972 of NW_027273862.1, read as the reverse complement.
TCATGGCTGACTAAGCTATTCCAAACCGAAATTTGTACACACAACCATAGACAGACAGACACACACTATCAGACCGAAACAGAGATAAAGAGTTTTTTTATACATGTCCCACTGATGAAGCTCAAAAAACCTTAGAATAAATAAATATACCAGGGAACTCCTGGCATGAGCAGGTATTCATAACAACATGTAGTAGAAGAAATGTGCTTAATGTTGTATCAGTTTGGATGGAATAAAATTGAAAACAAAGTGTATGTGAAAACTTTAAATGAGATGAATGCCTGTGCTGTGTGAAAGTAATTCCCATAGCTGCAGCGATAATTCATTAATTTTACCATCATGCGTCAGTGTTGTCTGTTTAAGACATTTTAACACACCTCAGAGTGTGCCCGAGTCAATTTTGAACAGTGTGCTGTGTGAATCATTTCACCCTGGTTTCAAAATAAAATAAAAAGGTTCACCAAAGAGCTCTGTGGTTGTGTTGCAAATACAGATAGGTTAATGATGAAATACACTGCAAAGTATCTTGAATACACGCGTGCTGTGTTTTTCTTGATTTATACTTGTGCTTGACTGTGACTTATTTATTTAAAACTGTGCAAAGCCTCCCTGGTACTTTAGCACAAGCATCTTAGGGAGAAACATGGTTAACAAATGGAGAAACAAAGACTTGAGGAGGTTGCCAGCTGGGCAGAACAGATATTACACTAGATAGATATGGCGTGAATGAGGAGAGATTAGGTTGTTAGAGACTCTGCCTGTGTTTGGTAAGTAAACCGTAGCAGCAGGATGCCCTGAGTTATTCAGCTTAAGCAGAGTTTTTTTTTTTTGAGCGCCTTCTTTTTGTGATTGAAACTTTAATGGATTCATATTAAACTGTGTTTCATTTGCAACAAAAAAGGATCACAATAAACTCTGTAATGCCTCTGTTTCTTCTTTGTATCTGATACAGTTTGTTACTTTTTTTCTTATTCATAGCTTCCGTATTCCTCTTGCCTCACTCTTGTTTCAACTGCACCACCTCATACAGTACATGTGCACACGCGCACACACAGACAAGGGTAAAATCCTGTTATTTGAAAATTTCAAACCATCTACACTTGCAACAGAAAAGATATCTTGGCTCAGCCTTAGGGATCGGGCAGTCCAGGAGGTAAAACACCGAGGACCACTAAATGTCTAATGAACCTCTGAATATTTCTTTCTCCCTCTCCCTGTTAAAACAGTATTAGAAGCCACACCATGCAAATGTGAGAGAACAGATTCTAATGACTGGCTCAGTTGTTGCAGACTTTCAAATTTTGGTTTGAGCTTTAACATCCACTGTTAAAATCAAACTGTCATTTTTAGCTAGCTGAAAACACGAGGTAATTTGAAGGGGTTAACAAAGAGATGAATGAGAAAAAAATGAGTGAAAATCTAGTTTATTAAAGCCATGCCAATGACCCGTGTAAAAATTATATTCAAGGTTACATGTGAATCTCCATGAGATTAAATAGTAAAATTTTACATACTTAACAGTAAACCTATATTACAGTAGGGTGTCAGTGTGGGTATTCAAGTTGTTTCAGAATACTTTCAGATTAATTGGTATTAATCTAATAGCTACCCCATACTGCGGCTGCAGTCTGTAATGATCACATTTCCCTTGAGAGTTAAGCATCTGAGAGTGACTGAACTAATCAGTGCTGTGATCAAGCAATTGAATATTGTGGTTTCTATCTCCAAGTCTAAAATGCACTGGAACTGCATATTCACCCTGCAAAAATTATTTTCTCGATAAACAAGATTAAAATAAACCACTTGTTTTACGTCTTATGCACTTTGCTGGAATTGAAGCTAGGGACCTGACCAGCATGCAATCCTGATATTTGAACCACATTTTTTCTCTGTGGAATATAAAAGAGATATCCCTTTCATGTATGATAGATGCTATTGTACGTGAGATATTTCGCTGTGACACTGACTCTTTCTATTTAATGAGCCCCCATGAGAGGCTGTTATCATCAGGCCCACACATTGTTACTTAAACTATGCATCCATATATGCATGCAGAGATGTGTGGACGCACACATACTGTAAAGTGCATTCAAATTATAATTAGAAGTGAGAAATTATTTTTAAAAGCTTAAGGTGCATGTACTATCCTATATATGTACATATGGTATCTACTGTATGTAGTCATCAAGATCTGTTGTCATAAGATGTCTTCTGGGGACACTAATAATGACAACACCACTGAGTTCTTGAATTTTGTGATACTTTTCTTAAATGCAACATAAAAATCAATTAGTACATTATACAGTTTTTCTTTATATACCTATGTGCTTATATAAAAATGTCAAAAACAAATCCAATGAGCAGACACAGTGCAACACAGCAGATGAAGAGTATCTGCCGAGGCCAAAATGCAGCAACAAGAGAAGACTGCAGAGACTACAGCACAATTAGAAGCTGTTACTTCAAGTAGACCTGTAGTCCTAGAAAAGGTTATTAAAAAGCTAAATTGAGGCTACTAAGGCACAGTATTCTCTTAACGAGGTACAGCAGAATGGACAATCAACCTTGCCAGAACTGGTAATTGTTGACGACAAGCAGGAGGAGTAAAAGAAAAAAGGAGAAAGCCATTATCCAATTAATCTGCTTTTAGAGAACACCCTATTGCTGGTTGGAAAGGGAGGGGGCAAAGCAAATGTCCAATACTTGTAGCATATTGTAAAAGTAATTTACAAAAAAATTTTATGCGTTTATCTTCCTTTGCATTCAGGAAGTACATCTTGTCAATCCAAGTCTTATTTAGTGAAGCATATTTACCATAGCTCATAGTTTATACTGCTGAATGTCAGCATGTGTCTTCCTGGTTCACTTAGAAAGGGAAACGGGCTCATAACCTCATTTGATTTGAAAAAAAATCAAAAAAAGAAAGAAAAAAGGGGATTTTGGGGGGAGACAAAACTGAATACATGAAAAAAAGCAAAGTAGGTTAAGTAAGCCCTGTCTTGTATGTTTTATGATGTTTTGGAAAATAAAAATTGAATAGACATATTTTTCTACTGACATGTTGGTAGAGATGCTGCACACTCAACACATTAAAGCTGGCTGTCAATTTCTATTATTTAAAAAACACTTAACTACTAGTAATTCACCATTAATTTGAATTAAAGGGAGCAACAAACTTATTACATTTACAATCAATGATCAAACTTTTTTTTCCACAATTACCTGAAGATAGTTATCTGTACACCGCAGAATGAAAGGTTTCTGTTTCTTCCTCAAAACACAGCTGACAGCCTTTCACGGTTCATAGCCTTTCGTGGTTCAGGTCACTTGCCTCTGTTTTCATCCTGTGTCAGCCTTACTTTGGTGGCTAAGAACAAATTACACCAACCTCACCCTACTGTCTTCTATGTGACAAAACAGCCCAACAAATTAACGCTTGCCGGGCAAAGACCCTTAAAATATACATCTGTAATTAAGCAGTGAGACCTCATCATAAACTAAAAATAGGGTTTGAATTATCAAGGAAGAAAACAGTAAACTGTTGTCTCTAAATGCCATGTCAATGGTGTGTAAATGATCGATAATTAAGCATGGCTCTTCCTTGCAAGTCTTCAAATAATCAGCACAGTTCAGTTACTCTGAATCAGTGGCTTGGCGGTAATAAGAGTAGAAAGGCAAGACTGCCTGTATATCACATTATGAGTGGAAACATACATGTAAGCCACCTGTGAAATCTGCTCATCAGTCACTTTAAAATAGAGTTGCTCCTACAATCTGACTTCTTGCTGTGTTTTATTACAATTGCTCATGCATAACTACACTTCAGTCGATGCAGTTTGGGAGGAGGGAGGGTGCTTGGATGCGGAGTAGATGGCTTTAGCACCAACGAGGCTTTGTTCTCACAAAACAACCTGTATATGAAACTGAGGTCTAACACCAACAGGTCGATACCTTGGAGGTTTTGTGTCACTTCCTGTTAGCTTCAGCTTCTATGCTACCATATGGTAGTATCTCCATGACAACCATTTTGGCCCTGGGTTTGGAGATCCAGTAAGCTTTGTACTGATAATGGTGGTAGAAGAGAGGAGAGAGGCGCTGATTGATAAGCAAAGCTGCCTACCTCAGGCTCTACTTTGCTCTGACAGTGACAAAACAACAGGCTGCCACGCCTGCTACTGACATTTGTTATAAATCATTGGCAATTTCATCAGTCGAGACAGAGAGAGAGAGGGAGAGAGACAGAGAAAGCCACAGAGAAAGGGTGAAGAGTGACAAAAAAAAGAGAAATAGACACATGTCTGTTAACATTGTTTACTCCATCTGTTTTTACTTTGGGCTCAGCATCCCTGTCCCTCCATTGTTTTATTCACTCTCTGCCTTGGTCCTCTATGCCTACCCAGACGCACCAATCACGACGCAGTACGGGACCATATCACAAAGAGTAAGGTCACAACAGCTTTACTCAAAAGAATTGTACTGTAACTCATCTTGAAGGGTCAGCTCACACAAATTACAAAAGACCTATTTTATCCCGGACGCCTGATGAAAGACAGTTTCAGTTTCATCTGCAGAGATTTGAAATATCTGTCTGAGATTCCTGCCACTATACCGACACAATAAATGGAAGGTAAACTTTGTATCATCAGTACCTCAGACAAACATACGTTATTGATGACAAGTAATGCTGAGAATACACCATAGCTTTCCCAATGTACCTATTTTATATTTAATCAAAGGGTGGCCGCACCCAGTCCTTGACAAATGGGTGAAATCACTTTCCCACACCACATGCTTCAACCATTTAAATGTGAACACCTTGGGTCTGATTTAGGCCTTATTGTGATATTTTCAAATATTCTGCACAGCCTAGATCCACAGCCTAGTTATTGTATGAAATACATGACAACAAGTTGCAGGAGCTGTTGCCAATGTGAGCTCCTATAGAACACAGGTAGAACTAGATGCAGAAATTACTATAACAGATGCATAATAAAAAAATGTAACAATAAATAACCAATGAAGATACTCCCCAGACTTCCCAATTCAGACAACAACTTATTTGTAGCACACACAATCCATAATGCTGATGGTCCATTTTTTCCATCAAATTTAATCTTTTCATTTCTGCACAAATGAAAAGTGAAATCCATGTTGATTGCTTAAAAGTGTGGGAGCCCCATTTAATTTGCATTGCATAGTGTGATCACGACGTGTTGTTGAGAGCAATAGAACAATTTGAGGTTTAAACAATCGTGTACTATGCGCCAGGCCTAAGGCTATGTCTAGAACTGGAGGGGTAAAAGCTAAAATGTATAATACTGCTTCCCCTTCATTTGACTAGGGACACAGCTAGGGCTTAAGTTGTGGAAAGTTCCATAAAGAAATGTGCTGCATACACAAACAGTCTGCAGGAAGATATACCTCCACCCCCCCCCCTCTCTCTCTGTATCTGAGGTGTCTATCAACCAACCCTGAAGTCTTGATACAGCTGGAACAGAGGTGAGTTGGTCTCTAGTATTGTTTGTTGTTATTTATTTATCTCTGTTCGATCTTCAAAGTAGATCATTTAAACCTACTAAAGTTGATGTCAACTCCTTTACCCCCTTTCATCCAAGTATGAATCTTTCAGTTTTGGGAGCTGGGACAAAACAAAAGATAATGACTTACATCTAATAAAAAGATGACATAAGTAAGATCCAAACCAATCATCTACAGAGCCAGCATGAACTGTCAATGTGTGAAGTTGAATTTGCACATGAATAGCGCAATGGTTTAACATTAAGTGTTTCATTATTTGATTCCACTCCACTGCCAGGAGAAGATCAGAGACTATTCTCTTTCCCTGATCTATTTTGGTGCTCATCATTTTCCCCTCTCTAACACCTGAGACAGATAATTATCCATTAAAAAAAGGAAAAAGTGCTACATTTTGTCATTTCTTTCCTAGCAAGATGTTTTTCAAATGTGACACA